>NW_026923710.1:0-224453 GCF_032062105.1 Saccostrea cuccullata | reverse complement strand
CTGCAGCTAATGAGAGCAGCAGGTGTTTGTTTTATGGAGTATTCCAGGTCAATTACATGTATACATAAACTTCAGATGGGAAGATTAGATCCGCCTAACATGCTTGAACATATATTCATACACAGTAATTGTACATGTACAGATACTTAATCAAAAAATTCAGGAAAAGTATGAAGACATAAATAAGGTAACAGTATGACATTTTATACAGTTTTCACCTCCTAAGTTTAACATGGTTTATATAATCACTCAAATAAAAGCATTTTTTGTTAGAACTATCATATCTGGCGTATGGATCACCTTGATGAATGCGTGAAAAATTTTACAGTTCTGATCATGAAACGGCTTCGTCAACAAAGAGTAGCTCGCTACGCGAGCCAACTCAAAAATGCAATTTTCTCATCACTTCTCAGAACTGCATGCTTTCTTGCTGTGTGTTGCTAATTATAGTAAGTATTTACTGGGCAGAGATGCTGAGATTTCGTATTAAAAAAATTTTTTTTTTTTTTTTAAATTGATTCAAAGACAAGGTAAAAAGGAAATGTAAGGAAAAATTCTCTTATGATGCTGATTAATCAGTTATTTGCTAGTATGAGAATTTTCTGCTTAAATGCCTTTGGTGTGTATGAAAATTATCATGCAAACTGATTGATAACATTATAAAACAAAAGATTTATACATAAAACACAACATAAAATTAAACATTTAACAGACAAATAAGCACAAAACCTAATCGATCAACAGTAAAGTTTCTTAATTGAGTATACACATGTATTTGGCACCAAATCTTTGTTCTTTTATCACAGTTGATTTGTCAATACAATTAATGCTACCCCTATCAATTCTAAATTAATGTTAATGTTTTAATAAATAATTTTTAATGCATATCTTTCATATTCCAATTTCAAAAGCTTTCTTTTAAAAGAATTTCTAAAGTTGATTGCTAATTCTACTATAAGTTAAGAAATCTGATTACAATTAATGCACACCAATAATCATTCAACATTCCACTGCTACATGTACCTTAATTAAACTGTCAAACATATATATATCATGTTAAAGAATGTCAAAAATATTGTAATGTTAAGGTATCTGATGATTATAATACATATGCACTTCAAAACTCAGGAGTTCACACATTTTCATCATTGAGCAGAAATCTGATTACAGAAACATAATTATTTTCATGAAATAAAATGCACTGCTGTGAATGAGAGCTTAGCTTTTATTGCAATTAATGCATACACACATGTACCCTTGTTTTTCTACTTTAATAATATCAGCCAGCCTACCAAATAGGGCTGTATCAATATATCAATTATGTGTAAAAACCACATTCAAACTAAAAATGTACCATGTAAAGTGTTTTAATTAATTTGAAGGAAATAACACAGTTTTTATAATTGTTACAAAATACAAAGAGAATTTTATTTGAACATGTTAATTTTACTGTCATTAAAAGTTTTAATTTCAAGTATAATTGTAATGTCAATGAAACAAAAACTTTAAAATGGGTAATAAAACACTTCATTGTTATAAAATGGTTTATAAGCCTTTTCTGATGGACTTGTTTTAGAATCCAATATATCGCATATCGCTTTCAAAAATATTGTATCGTATCATATCGAAATTTTTGGCTCAATACACATCCCTACTACCAAAGTCAACAATTATGTGTAAAAACCATATTCAAACTAAAATTTTTATTTCAACTCCCCTCTCTTATTACACAGATCAGCTATAGATAGAGGACTAGGACAAAGGGCTCCTACCCAACAATTAAAAAATTAATCATATCTACAACTGTTTAACTCTCATCTGTAATCTTCGTTGTCAGAATCTATTTTAATATGTCCATTCCTAGTGTCAGAATGTACAGGGTCTATATAATGGTTATCTCCCATTTCTCCCCTTTGTGAGCCACTTTCACTAGGTGGCGCTGATGACCTGAACCCTGACCCCTTCAGCGGTTTCAGTGCCCTTGGTTCCCTGTCTGGGGACACATTCTTTCTCTTCTTTTTTCTTCTCTTTTTAGGTTTTTCATAGGTTTCCTCCACTGTGTTTGATGAGATGGGTGGAAGATGTCTTGGTGTTCTGAAAATAGAAAAAAAATCATTTATCATCTTGATCTAGTTTCTTTCAGGATAAATTCAATTAGTATAAGTTTTGTAAAAGTTATCTCCCTTAAAGCAGAGCAAAATGCTTGCATTCTCTACAAGAGTTTCTCCATTAGAAATAGACAATACATGTAGGATTAGATTTTTGTTTAAACATAGCTAAAATAAACACATCATAAGTAGTTAAATGAATAATTTCAGATAAAGAAATCTAGTTAATAATCTATGCTTTGGGCACCATATGCATGTATGAAAATTTGACATACAAAGTTTCTGGGGCATCCCTGAAGTTGATGGAGTCCTCAGTATTGTATCCTAGCGCCACCTCTGGTCCATATGGCCCTTCTCTGGAGGAAAACGGTCGACGATCAACACGTTTACGTCGCTTCCGTTCTCGGACATCTTGTAGACGATAATTCACAAATTTCAGATTAGTTTCTCCATATCTGTTGACATACTTCCAGGGTGTAGTTCCCTCTGGTATTACCTCATTTTGGCCAAAACAAGGCACTAGAAATAAAGTGATTAATCTTTATGGCAAAGAGAATATTATTTTCTAGTTACTGTAAACCAACTTTCATTTGCACACAAGAAATATCTGCAAGATAATCACAACTTTCTTTTGCTCAAATATTTCCTGAATCTAAGCATTTATCATTTTGTCTATTTTTTTTTTCAGTTGAGTATTTATAAAGAACACTAAAAGTTTTGGTTGAATTTGTTTACAGTATTCTGTTCACTGAATTTTCCTCATTAAAAATCACAAGTATTTATTGAAAAAATTTCTAAAGCTGCATTAGGTCTTGTTCCTGTAAGTTTTTCACAGTTGAGTATCTTCTCTCTGACTGAATATTATCCCAGAATCAGCTGGACAGTGGACAGACATTCCAGCTATAACCAACCATAGTACGAAAATATGGCTAATATAGTCAATCACCAAATTAAAACAGTTTACAATAACTTGAATCAAAAATATTTCAGGAAAGAACTACCAGTGAAGTGAAAGGATTTTAGGCCAAATATTATATCAACCTGTAAATTCTCCAACTAATCAATCTCTCAGATTTATCAATTGAAAAGAAGCATAAAGAGTTTATTCAATTGTAATTCAACTAACAATTTTGAGGTTGGTTTATATTTTTTAGACTATGAGGCAATGTTTTGAGATTATTGTAAAATTTGATTACACCTCAATGCCTTTTAAAAATCTTATTATTAATATCTGGAAAAACAAGCATATTTGATTTTCTGAAATACCTAGGCTACATGTATATATGAAATTCAAGGACATTTGTTATAATTGTACCTTTTAAAACCATTAAGAATTCCTTAATAATTGTCTATTAAAGCAATTTTCTTTTAAAGAGCAACATGGAATTACAGCATATACAAGTACATAGTGAGCCACCTTTTATAATCATGACAATTAGCTCATATTTTACAGACGTGTTGTATGCAAATCTCAAGAGGCCAAATATGCATGTAGTGCGGCTGCCTTTGTGTTTGAAAGAGATATACCAGAATTACAGGAAAAAAATTATTGTCCAGTGTGGGAAACATGGGATAATCATGGTTGATCTTTTTTATTACTAGATCCCATAATATACAGAAAAAAGATTCTGGGATATATAGTGTATGTCATGTCCGTCCCTCTGTCTGTTTGTCCACAAAAACTTTAACCTTGCCCATAACTTTTGATTTTTTAAACTATATTTAAAAGGTTTTATTTGAATGTGTGCTATGTACATATGCATATCCTAAGTATCTAATTTTGAAAAGTGTCATAAAATCCTCTCAGATATTTTAGCATTAAAATATCCCATTCCTTTCCCTCTACCAAAATACAGTAAACTCAAATGTTGATTTAGTCTTCACAATGTTTGCATTTCAGATTTATTTTTGAATGTTGGTTTAAGTGTTGAATTCACCTAGATTGATAGCAATACTTTGATATTAGCAAAGAAATACACCTTTTTCATATATGAATTATGCATTTTTTTCTCCATTCATATATTAAAATCATTATTATCAAATTACATATGTATAATCATAAAATGATTGATTTAATTATTTTCCCAAATTTAATTTTAACCTAAAATTAAGATGTGGGATAGAATAGAAATATCAGCACTTATTAGAACATATACGGTGCATGTATATCAATAGGGGAAACAAAAATACTTGTCTCAGGTTTATCTGGCCCACTTGATCTTCACAGGTTTTATGATATAATTTCAACTACTTTATCTCGTAAAACTTATAATGAAGAATGTGCTTATGAAGTAATGTACTGGTAATTCCTGTTTTAGATAAAAACAGATACCCTGGTGGCATTCTCTAAATAAAATAAATCAAGCTAATCCAAATTCTATAGACATGATCTGTTTAATGTTTACATATGTACTTCTATTCCCTAGACTACAAGGTTTACCTTTCAAGAATGACACTATATAAAAACAAATCAATATCTGAAAATGACAATTTATCTACAAACTCAATCATTTTTTCTTCAAATAAAATATTGAAGGAAAATCAAATTTAATTTTTAAAAAAATATTGAATTGAAATGAAATCAACAAAGTAATGGTCTTACATAGACTGAAGCATAAGAAAGCATACCTTTTTCTCTGCAAAAGAAAAGGAACAGCAGAATGAATGCTACGATGAAGATGATGATGCCGATGACAATAGCGATGATAACTGCTGCCGTGAACTCTTCCTCCATGTCTGTACTTTGTCCTACATCTGAAATTACACAATTAAGGCTCTCATTACAATTAATATATAATCACACAAGGCTCTAATTAAAATTTATGTATTTATCATTTAGAATGTAGGTTTTGTTTCTTACTTTTACATAAAAGTTTGCCCTTATTTATTGGCATTTTTTATGAGTGCTAAATGTATTGAATTTTTATGATTTAACTTACTTGTTGGTGTTTTGGCTGTAGTGAAGGCTTTAGAATATGCTGAAAAAGAATAAATACTGAGAAAAGTTGGACATACTTCACATGATATAATTATAAAAATTGAATCACAGGTTCTGGTCATATATATATGAAGAATTCAAAGACATACTTTAAGAAATATCATAATCTTCTCATCAAAAAATCATTGTTTAATTATTGTACAAAAAGTGAAAAACCATTCTCATCCACTTGCTGTTTTTTTTGTTAACAATTTATTCTTTACTAAATGGACACTGTCAAACAATCTATCATTGATTCATAGTTTAAAGAGTTCTTTAAAATTTAAAACAGCTTACAATAATAGACAAAAGCCTGATTAATTCTGTATTCTGAATGCTGGATCATGCAGGTCTTTAATTAAAATAACTTCATGGCATTAGATGACAGTTTTTAGTTCTAATTAATACTGCATGGTACTCAATTCTTCATACTTATACATAAAGTTTAATCTAATCAAACTGAAAAGAAATTTCTCTCTGTGTTGATACCATATATTTTTCATTTTGTGCCTTCCATAATTAAACAGATCAGTTATGAGATATGGCTGAGATTGTGAGATGTTACAGAGTAGCAAAGCACTGCACAGCTGCTGCACTCTAGTTTGAACTGTTTCTTTATGTATGTTGGATACTTTTTTAAATCAAATAATTTCTATTTATCCAAATTTTGCACATTGATCTTTATCAGAAAAAAAAAATCCTATTTCTGTTTGACAGTCCAACATCTAACTTGATCTTTCTGGACCTAGGTTATCTTCACAGACACAATAATATATGAAATCAATAATAAACATCACCATGGTAATTGTGACAATGTTAGGTACCTGAAAGTTTACCTTCACATGACACAAATAAAATACCATTTATATTGCATGACACACTTAATCAGTGTAAGATCTTGATATCGACTGCATTTTAAATCTATGAAAGAGGTAATTTAATGCACATACCTTCACAGTAAAATCACCCATAAATTGTAATAAAGAATTTCAACAGTTATATCACTTTAATTTTCCAGATCTTGTTAATTTCCAGAAATTAATATGTAAGTCAATTAATGTATTACATTTTTTATCCTCTTTGCTATGCAATTGTTGATAGTTTACAATAGTACACATAGATCCAAACACTGCTGTTAAGCAAATCAAGCATGATCGAACTTGTCACCTGGTCACGCTTTATTGACCACCCTACGACCATGGCTGGTTCCATAATAATTATTAAAGGTAATGGGTATATTGATTCTTTAGTTCTCAGCTCTATTGAACATTGTGTGGATGGCAGATTTTAAAGCTATATTGTTTGTTCAGTCAGAAGATGTATTGAAATTACTAAATGTTGGTCTGCCTGCAGACAGGTCTTTCTGGTTTTTAATTTTAATGTCTACTTGCATGCGCTCAAAATTAAAATCTTATTGAGAATAATAAGACAAGAAAAGAAATCCATCCTTCCTCCTTACAAGAGGGTATTTACTGCTCAAGTACTTTTACACATAAAATTAATATAAATTACTTTGATTTGGAATAAAATTCTCTTGTATGTACTGACAACCTGTCTTGTATGTACTGACTACCTGAAAAATGATTTTTAGGATTTATTTATAACTTTTTAAAGAAAAATGTTATGCATGACATAAAGTGTTCAAACATATTTTTTCCCCATGTTTGAACCATTGCATGTCAGTTTTGAATTAATTCTGGATAAATTAATCAATGTTCTTGTGAAAAGAAGATTATATAATACAATTAAGAAACTTTCCTGATTATCACATTTAGAAGACTAAACAAAAAATCTTCAAACAAAATAATCAAATGCATGTTGAACAAATGATGCACACCTTTTCAAAAGTTAGCCCAATTATTGCATGGTCTAAGAATCTGAAAATTCGATCTCTATATTCTAGTACAGAAAAATATATCAACAGGCATAAATGTCACAGCTGGGAGTAATGAGAAAAAAAATCCTCCAAAAGAAATCAAATCTAGCTCTACAAAATTTCAAAATTATAGGCAATGGGAAAAAAAACCCTATATAATCCTAAGCAATATTGTCTTAATTAATCTTTGACTATTTTAAGGACTTAAATGAATTTTCAAATATCTGACAATCAACAATAATTCCTGAAACAAAAACTTCCTAGACTGATCGACATACAGTAATAATGGGCCATAACACTGACAGATATAGAGTTAAGATTCCCACAAAATATAAACCAGTAATCTCTGATGAGACTATAGCTCTTCTGGTTTTTTCCTTAAAACAAAAGAAAAGTAGAAATTTGCAACTTACATCAATAAATCAAATATTGTAAAATGTGAAAATTTGGCGCATACGTATTTTAGCACAAACGCAAGTTGGAATACATTGGCGCAAATGAATTTTAGCGCTTGCACTTATCATTAAAATACATAAATGTGAACATATTCTTATCCACACTTGTATAATCTATTTGACATTTTGGTAAGTCAAGCACAGAAACACAATACATGTAGCACTCCCGTATATAAGTAAACATTCATCAACTTTACCATGGTGGTGCAATGACATGGACGTGGCACTATGTCAATTTTATTTCAATTTTTTTAATAAAAGAAAACGTTGAATATTTACGCATTTTATTCATATTAAAACAATGCATGCATCGAAAGTAAGTTACTTGGATAAACAGTAATCGTAATCAGGTATTGTCTGCAATCTCAATCGCCATGCTTGATTGCAATGTTTACCTCGAGGACATATATGATTGACATGCCGAGAAGCCAAACTTTGAAAGTGCTAATGATACGTATCGGGTAACAACTAACAGTAGTTTAATTAAATTATAATTTGGAAGAACTTTCTCGATTGATCCTGAAATGCTAGTGTGTATACCAGGGTTCGACACTAACAGTAGCCCGCTGGCCCGGGACAACTGAATATTGAGGTTGGGCTACCAAACATGCCTTTAAACTTGCCCTGCAGGGCTACTAAGAATTGTACTAAATACTTACTCACAGCAACAAAAATAATTATCAATTACACACAATGTATCTAATAATTATTAAATCTATTTTCAAACATGTTTTATCATCATAAATATTATTTTTGTATGTCAAAATTGTAAAATTTAAAGGTGATTCCACACACAAAAAATTATATATGTGGACTTTTTCAAATAGAAAAATGTCCAATCATAGTATAATTTTTATAACAAATTTTCTCTATTTTCAAAATTTCCCGGGGGAGGCCCCCCGTACCCCCACCAGCCGGAGGGGGAAACCCCCTCCCGCACCTACCCCCCGTGTCGCTTCGCGACATGGCAACCAGCCTTCGGCTGCTGGACAACTAATACATGAACAGGGCTAGTAGAAATTAGAAATGGCTAGCCCTGTTGACAACTATGGTTTAAAAGTTAGTGTCGATCGCTGTATACAAAAATCCAATGACCTTTCAACATTATGTGATCGCGTGATCTGGTTTACATACTTATGTAATATTTATGTACTTATATGAAAGCTTAGAACACACACAAAAAAATATTTAGAAATCCGTTAGTGCATAACAAATTTTAGCGTTAAGGGGCTCTTTCGCCAAAGGCGCTAAAATTAGTATTGCGCCAAATATTCTCATTTTACAATAATGTTAATCACTTTACATGCCTGTGTCATCCTGGATTTATTGATGCATTATGTCAAACAGGTATTCAATACATGTACATGTATTTGATAAAAGGATAACTATTGTATGGGCTGTGGGAGAATTCACATAAATGACCAAACAAAGAACCAACTCCATACAAATAAGACATTTAGTAATTTAATTAAAGATCATTTGGTAGTAAGATTTATTGCAATTAGACCAAAGCTGTAGGAAGTGTAGCTTTTTCCAAGAATGTCAACAAAATTTCTACTTTTTAAGAACAGTTTAATGGCAACACCATGCATTATAATTCATCAAAGTAAAAAAAAAATCATAATTTAAAGATAAGTATGTATCCCAGTATCTCAAATTATTCAAAAACAGACCAAAACTGTTGGAGGAGTAGCATTTTGAAGATATTTCACAGAAATTTTTATTTTTTAAGTAACCATGACAACAATATTGAATAATAAAAGATCTGAAAAAAAAAACTGATAAAGAGAATTATTTATCTTAGTGAAGTCTACTTTTGTGGTATTTTAAAGACCAGACTAAAATTGTAGGAGTAGTGTTTTAAACGTATATTACACAGAAATTTCCATTTATAGTAAAATCAGCATCACCATTTCTAAAATCAAATTGATTCACAGGATAATTTATGTTAGTGTAGTCTACTTGATTGCAAGTTATATTACAATCAGACTGAAGTTGAAGGAGGAGTTGCATTTTCAAAGTTTATCAGACATCCAATTTTAAGTAACCATGACAATACTAATCAAAGAGATCAAAAACTGATTGTATATGATCCAAGTTATATTGAAACCAGACCAAAACTGTAGGATCGAGTGGCATTTTGAAAAATTGTTGATAGACAGACAGGCAGTACTCATCATTATTTACATACCAACACAGAGGGACTGTTGTTTGGATCCAGGATATGCTGTTGTCTTGTCAACATTACAGGGAAAGCAATGAAAATACCCAGAATTCTCCTGATAGTATCCCAGGGGGCATTGTTGACAGGAACCTGTGCTCAAGTTGTAAAAAGTACCACTTGCACAGGAATCTTCAGGGAAAAAAAATGTGTAAAACAAATTGCATGAATTGCTCAAATGGGGAAAAAACAATGCTATTCAATTTATCTTGCACTTTGAGAATATTTTGCTATTAGACTAACTCACCCTTACAACTGAGAATACCCTGAGCCCCAGGTTGGTAGGTGGTGGTAGACTCCTGGCTGTAGGGACAGAATTTACAGGAAAACTGCCCCTCCTGATCTTGGTACTGACCCACAGGACAGGGCTGACACAGTCTAGAGGAGGTGTTATAGAACGTACCCACACTGCACTGGACTGACGGAAAAACAGTAGAGTAAAACTTTTTCCTTTTATGCAATTTGAACAGTATATATTTTAACTTTATGGGGGGGATATACAGTACTTCATCTATCTTTTCATTAAAAAAATAAAACAAACAACTTCCAAATATTGCCACTCAGGTCTAATCCCCTGGAGCATAAACCATGCCTGGGCTGATCCCAGCAAGCCAAAAAGCAAGACAACCATCCAGGCTGATGCTGGGAGGAATCACTCAAACAATGCTTAGGGATTATCCCTAAAGCTGATCCTAGGAATGCATTATGTAACTTTGAAAACAGAATATTTACGAATAATCTATCTGTATGATCTTACCACAGAGCTCTCCAACAAGCTGATGTCCTCTAGAACACACGGGAAGGAAATCAAACTGAATGGAAGACAGAACTGGTGTGGATGTCTGTAGAAGAACATTTAACATATATCATAAACATCATGGGGGAATATACATGTAGCATGCATGCAGATAAAGTGTGCATTTCGTATTTCTCAATAATAAACAAATCAATTTAATATGAAATATCTGATAAATTGGTTTACCGTAAAGTCAAATGTGTGCTTGTCTGCAAACTCTGTTACCAAAATGTCTTTAACATGTGAGGTTATGGACTGGCTGTTTGTTAAATATTCACTACAAAAAGAGAGCATCTATAATATTCGTAATTATAAAATTTAATTAATTAAAAGTCATCAAAACTTACAATTAGTAAATACTACATTTAATTACGAGCACAATTAATACCACTTAGGTAGAAAAATTAAATGCACTAGAATATCCAAATATTCTTTACAAGAAATTTTCAATCCATTTAAAATTCTATGGATACATGTAGAAGTTTTCAATATCAGTTCTACGTTACCTGATGGATGAGAAGATGGCTGTGAGATAGGGGGCACCTGTTGATGGACAAGTGACACTGACATTAGAACACACCCCATAACCACACAGCCCCCGCTGCCACATAGCACTGATGGTTGAGAGGCGGGACTTAGTCAGAGCAGCCACGCCCCCCTGAATCTGGCCACACCTCTCTGTCAGAGTTAACTCCACTGTCATTGTCAGGTCCACAAGTCTGCTGGTGGAAGCTTGAAAGGGAAGATAAAAATAATGAATGAAATGAATTTTCATTAAAATTCACATCATTTTCATCAACAGAATTCCTTAACTAAGCTATAAATTTATTCACTTTAGTGGCCGGTAATAAAACTTTTGTCTTTTTGCACTGCTTCTTGCCTAATGATTAAAGTACACACTTACATACTCTAAATTTTAAAAGCACATACTCAAATACTTTTACAGTATTTGTTAGCTTTAGACTTTTAAATCAATCTCCATTATTTCCTTTTCTTTTTCCCATATTATTAATTTTATTACTTACCAGCACAAGCAGGCAAGACAAATGGCTGTAAACGACTGACCGAGTCAAACAGATTATACATGTTACAGCTGTAGTACTTAGGCCCCGGTTGACTGGTTGTATGGTTAGGCTGTAAACAAACAGGAGAGCATCTCTCTCCATCAGTCAATGTTGTGCAAGATTTAGCTCCCTTGTATGGAGCAACAGGAAGCACCTCTCCACAAGCAACTCCTATCAAAGGAAAGAAATCATATAATGACAACATAGAACTACTACCCAGGTAGATTTAATTTGTAATACAGTTTGTGTAATGCTTTTTCCCTTTCATTTAGCAAAATTATGTAGCTATAGGAAACAAACTTCTGTTGTAGAGTACAAAGGAGCACACTGCGGCATTTCCACTGGCATCAAATCCGGCTGAAGAAATCTCATAGAATCCCCAGGACAACCTCTCAGCTGTAATAAAAGAAACAAAATCATTATTAACTTTCTCCAGCTTTCTGATATTTCAAAGTTAATCAAGTGTTCTATACCTCCTGACTGCTTGGTATGTTTGACTTGATTGGCATTTGAAAAGGAAATCTCCATCCATGTTGGAAAGGCAGCTCTTTCTGTTACAACCAGCTGGTCATCTGGACACTGTTCCACAGCTGGGTACTGTGAAGCTAAAAACAGGAGAGGAATTTTATGCACCTGTCCAGTTAAACATTTCAATTTTAAAAATCCCTAGCCAACCACAAATCAATTAACTTTCACAAATTTTTTTTATACAATGTGAGTTAAGAAAATACCATCAAATTCCTTGATACAGTTGTTTGCTGTTCTGCATACAGAAGCCAGTAGCTGACTCTGGTAGTCCACAAACACTCTGTTGTTCTCTATGATATCTGTGATAGGTGTTTGGATCAACTGACTGGGTGTAAAGTCTGTCTTGTTATGAAGAATTGAAATCTCTGTAATCAGGTCTGACTTTGTCAAGAAAAGCTGACTTAAGCGACCAGTGAAAGCATTACTTCTCAAGATGATGTTGTTTGATTGGTCATATCTACCTCCCAGTACCAACCAACCCCTAAAAATATGAAAATAAAAATATAAGAAAATAAGTGGATGTATAATTTAATATATTAATCTTTCAGGACTTTATTTATAAGACAAAATGCCTACCATGGAGGTAACTGCTTCCCTGAGCCAAAATTTTCCTGTTTAGCAGTCAGCTGGTTGTCAATGTAAACAGTGACCATGCCAATCTGACTGGCAGTGTCTGATCCACTGGTCCAGCATAACGCCATATGATGCCATAATCCATCCATAATATTCTAATATAGAGAATTTATAATTAATTAAATAGGACACTTTCTTGCGGAAGTAAGTATTTCAAGCAAAGTCACTCAGTCATCTTTCAGTAAACTTTCAGTCACATTTCAAATAAGTAAATAGTCAAGTTTACTTCTTTTCTTTGTGTTTGTGTGTGTGTGGAGATGGGGGGGTACGAAATTCAAAAGACATTCCACAGTGTATTTATCAGTCAGTTTCCTACCTTAGATCCATGAGAGAGGTACACAGCAGTGGATTCAACAGTAACAGCCACACCACTGGATCTCATCTCAATAAACTCAACTGGCATAAAAGTTTTGTCCCTTAAATATAAAAATGTGGGAATGAAATACTGATATCCAAATTTTGTTTTATGAAATAAGTAAAATCACCCTTTAAGGCTGACTTTTTAACACTGCCTTTGCTATACAATGTAGGCATTAACATTCCTAGAGAGACCTGACTTACATCAGCGTATAAAGGGAGATAACTGGTCCTGGCCGAGATTTATCTGTGTATCGAAGCCACAGCGAGATGGAGAATTTGGTTGAATTCAGAGAGAATATTGAAGATTCTGGTTTAACTTCATTTTTTGTGCCACAGGTACTGGTTGTTTCAATGATCAAATCAAAAGTCTGGGTTAAATCTGAAAAATAATAGAACAATTCATGACCATGAGCACATTTACAAAATTATTGCTGACACCCAACAATAGCTTTTCAGTTGAAGACAACAATTTATTCTATTGTAATTCAACATATCAAATAATTATCTGAACAAATGAAAGTTTCTGAGTTATCAAGCTTAAATTTTGAAACCTGCAAATTTTAAGGGTATATGTTAAACTTTACAAATATATATGCATGTACATGTGTATAACATAATCTATTCATTTCTGATCAGTAAATATTTCCTGGAACTCAAAATCTGTTATCACTATCATGAGAACTGTACTGACTTTTGTCACAGAGTTCTCCTATTCTGCCCTCTGTACAGACACACGAGACTGAATTGATTCCGTCCACACACTGGGAGTCAGCAGGACAGACACCAGAGACACAGTCATCAATGTCTGTCTCACACCGGGAACCCGCATAACCTGAGAAAGACAATCAGATATGTGGTCATGAATAAAAATATCATCAATGAAAGATAGAAGACAGTTTTGATTTGTATTTATTTTGTTCTTTTTTTTAAAGAAACATGTTGATACAAGAAATATATCGATCATTTAAAAGTTAATATAACAATTAACCTGGAAAGATTGGGCATGTACAAGAATATAAGTCAAAGAGAGCAACTACATTCATTTGCGTATATAACATGCTTGATTTTGAGAACTATGACATACCTGGTATACAGGCACACTTGACTTTCCCATCAGACACCTGGCAGGACCCACCATTAAGACATACAGTATTCTCACAGGAAGTTAACGGAAGGTGACATCCAGACCCTGTGTAACCTAAAATAAATATATGAAAATAAATTAAAATCAAACATAGGAGGGGTGATCAAAAAGTTCGCGAACTATCTCTATATTTTAAAAACCACGATTCAGATCAGAATGAAATATGACACATCTATAGTCATGCTCATGTTCTATAAAAAGCATTTAAAAGGTAATGATTTTCTTCATCATTGTGACGTCTCGATGTGAAAATGACGTCAATATGTAGGTTACTCGTGACGAAAAATGGTTGTCTGAGTCTTACTCGATCAAAGAACGGCTGTAAAGTTTAACGTATAACTTGATAATTCCTTTAAAGTATCTTAAAATAATTTGTACAAGGTTTATGAAGAAAATAGACTTTCCAGACGTTTAATCATAAATTGGATTGATCGTTTTAGCTAAGGGAGGGAGATGGTTAAAAACGACTTTTGTTTTGTACCGCCAGCAAAATCAAACTGGGGAAGAGATGAGTCCTTTGTTACGCAATCTGTCATGAAAGATTGCAAAGTTACAGTTCAAAAAATGGTTGGATATCTTAATAATATTATCATTATTAAATCCCTAAATATCTTTTGATTTTGACTTTTAACATATTAAATATGATAAAAAGGCCCTGTACGGCTAAATCCATATTTGATAAACGACGTTCCTAAGACAAAGATCTCGGGTTGTGATGGTCACCATGTTCTTTCTGGGAAAGAATATCCTTTTCCAACCACCCTATCTCCAAGATTTGGTCATTTCTGACAAATGAATCGTTCTTTTTATAAAAATCAACTTGCATGGTAAGAAATATAAGACTTGGAAAAATATTTTAGCGTCTCCTGTACGAAATGTTCCGCCTGGAATATAGGGGGAATTGAGGCGTACTTGGAGAGGCGTCAATTTGTCTCTCTACATATATGGTGATACACAGGTTCCGGGCGTAACTTAGGCGGAAACCAAGCGTAAATGGGCAGGAATTTGAGGCGAAAAATGCAAATGAGCTACGCCCGTAAAAAAAATGACGCCCGTAAAAAAAATTACGCCTGGAAACTAAAATGACGCCTGGAATAAACTTACGCCTGGAATGTCCTTATTATTATATAATACTATGTGACCTAAAAACCTATATATTTACCATGTTAACAAAGAAAAACATTCAAATTATGATTTACAATCTTAAAGCTAAAAATTTAGCTTTTTGAACTGTAAGAAAACATAATGACAGGTCATTAACATATATCTTTAACAAGTATAGAAAAATAACATGAATTTTGTGCATTAGGGACACTAAAACACGGCCACCATGATTGAGTGCGTTATAATTTAGAATTAAACTTTTTTACAATACCTGTACATTTTATCACTTCAATAATTATATTGAAACATTTTAGTTACTGACTGAATACAATTCTTCATTTACTCAGCAGTTTACAGTTAGATTCTCACTGCAGCCTCTATCAGACTGATATTTCTCAGAATGTGTGCAAGGACAAACTCAAATAATTCTAAAGTAATTTTAGGTCAACCAGTTATAACTATCATTGTACATAATCATAATCAAATTTACTCAAATAGGTACAAGATATTCATGATCACACCTACCAGCAGACACTGTGTCATCCTCAAGAAGTGTAAAAGCCTTAACATTGAGATATCTGCATTTCCTGTTTCACTCACACTAAACTCCCTCCTTCATGGTCAAATTCAAACTTAACCTCCTATCTGAAATGACCCTTAATCGATAATTAAATTGACCAATCAGAGGCTTTTACTTCTCCTGAAAGTTCCAGGCGTAATTTTTGTTTCTATTTTCCTGCCATTTTACGCCCGGAAAATCTTAAACTTGCCAATTGACGCCCGGAATTTACCAAATCACAAGTAATTGTCTCTTCTACTGAGGCGTAACTTTTCAAAAATTCCGTCTCCGCCTCAAGTACGCCCAACTTGTGCCATTCCTGGTGATAACCACCCAAATTCCATAATCCGCCTTTAAAATTCATACAGGCTATGAACAAAATGCTTCAGGGCATGTCACGTGACCCCCTGGATCACGTGATTCGCGCATGTGTAGAACGATGGCAGATAAGCATTAAAATCAGAGAGGGCTACTTTAAAAAATAGTGAACACAGAAACCTAATTTTATTCGTCTTATGGAAGTTATTCAATTTGTTTGCGAACTTTTTGATCACCCCTCATACAGTAAAACACAGATACTGCTAACCAGCTTATCATGAATTCATATTTAAAGCAAAGTGGTTGTCGTTCCTCATCGTCAATTTATCAGATATGACATGTTACAATCATACTGAATCAATATTGTTCATCTCTGACAATTCTCTAAATATAAGCATGTTTTACTGCAGTTTTTATAGAATTGCTTGATTATAGATACTGATGGTTAAGTACTGTATAACGGGTATTTTTTACGTGCTGCTAATTTTTACTTATTTTTACGAATTTTATAAATCTGTAGAATTTAAAATTTCACATAATTTATAAAACGATTCGTGTAAATTTTCAACATCGTATGGGTAAAAATAATGCTAATTAATTGTCATTAAGCTCACTCCCTGGAGGCTATGTAATTAGTGTACTGTTGATATTTTGAACACTTTTAATTCAATCATCAATTGGGATCATACAGCTAAATCTCAATTAACTTGTATAAATTATACAAACATCGCCGTCAATTAATTAATCAGTTAGACCTACCTGGTTAATCTTTTTTTTAGTATTTTAATGAGACGCATGAATTCTGATAATGACTTAATAATTACAGGTCTTCCAATTATACCCGTGTTTTCAGTCTTTGACACTTTCTTCTGTTTCGTGTGCTTTGAATAAAACATCCAACTTCTTAGTACACTATACATGTATACTTTCACTTCAATTATGATTGTTTGAGTTGTTTGAGTTGTCTCTCTTGAATTCGGTAAATCCAGATGAGCACGTGGTGTGTTTAGCTATGTGTTTTATAAAACATGATTAAATAAAGAGAACATGGTTTGTGTATATAAAAGTAAGTGATAACATTTCTTTAACACTTTATGTAATTTGTTGCATTGTTTATATTGTTATAATTTGATAAACCTCTCTCTCTCTCTTTCTCTCTCTCTATCTTACATCGGGTTTTCGGACACATAACTATTCAAAATATTAACAATCAGTGATCTGGAATTTTACATCTGATGATTTTAATTTTTACGGACATGTTCAATTCATA
Organism: Saccostrea cuccullata; assembly: GCF_032062105.1. Classification (NCBI taxonomy): domain Eukaryota; kingdom Metazoa; phylum Mollusca; class Bivalvia; order Ostreida; family Ostreidae; genus Saccostrea; species Saccostrea cuccullata. The sequence goes on along the minus strand of NW_026923710.1, from coordinate 207,040 downwards.
AAAAATTAACGCGTAAAAATTTAAATCACCCTTTTTTGACCAAAATTCGTAAAAATTTACAGCAGTAAAAATTACCCGTTATACGGTTACCGTATTACCTGGCGAACAATCACAATGAGAAGTCTCATTCCTCACAGAACAGTTACTTCCTGGACCAACGCAGGGATTGGCTACATTACAGAGGTCATAGGTCACCTCACAGTTTTCACCGAGGAAACCACTTTGGCATCTGTAGAAACAATCAGAAAAATCATTATTATCATTGAAAATCTGAATTCAAGTGACTGAGCATATTCACAACATTGACAACATATTTGAGTTTATAATGAATCTTTGAAGTTTGCAATACATCTTACAAGCAGACATGCTGATCTACTGCGTTAACACACTGTCCCCCGTTCTGACAAGGTGAGGTTGAGCACCTGTCCACTGCCCTTTCACACCTGTCCCCCTCCCAGCCTGACAGACAGGTACAGTTATAGGAGGCGCCTATCTGTGTGCAGATCCCACCATGCTGGCAGGGGAAACTAAGGCAATCAACATCTCCCACCTACAAAAAGACAATAGTCATTTACGCATAATTCTTTAAATCAAATAAAGTTGTGTATTTATTAATATGTCAACTTAAACACACACACAAATATCATCATATCAAAATTATAACATTTTTCTTTCACTTTATCTGAAAGACAATTAATATGTTAATGATGAGAGAGTGAGCAATTCTCTCTCTCTGTCTCTTTCCTTCTCATATCTTCTGTCATCTAGAATTACATCACACATCTTCCCTCTGTAGCCTATGTGACAGTGAAGGTAGAAGTCATCCAGCAGGTCTATACGGTTCCCTCTCTGTATCTCTCTTTCTCATCCCCCCTCTCTGTCCTTCTAGACTTGCATCACATGTCTTCCCTCTGTACCCTACATGACACACTCTCTTCTCCATCCCCGACCCCCCTCCCCCTCTCCCTGGACTTACATCACATGTCTTCCCTCTGTACCCTACATGACACAATCTCTTCTCCATCCTTCTCCCCCCCCTCCCTCTCTCTGGACTTACATCACAAGTGTTCCCTCTGTACCCTACATGACACACTCTCTTCTCCAAAAACACACACAAATCTCCCTGGACTTACATCACAAGTGTTCCCTCTGTATACATGACACAATCTCTTCTCCATTCTCTTTCTCTCTCTGGACTTACATCACAAGTGTTCCCTCTGTACCCTACATGACACTATCTCTTCTCCATCCCCGACCCCCCTCCCCCTCTCTGGACTTACATCACAAGTCTTCCCTCTGTACCCTACATAACACACTCTCTTCTCCATCCCCGACCCCCCTCCCCCTCTCTGGACTTACATCACAAGTCTTCCCTCTGTACCCTACATGACACACTCTCTTCTCCATCCCTGACCCCCCTCCCCCTCTCCCTGGACTTACATCACATGTCTTCCCTCTGTATCCTACATGACACACTCTCTTCTCCATCCTTCTCCCCCCTCCCTCTCTCTGGACTTACATCACAAGTCTTCCCTCTGTAGCCTACATGACACTGACAGTAGAAGTCATCCAGCAAGTCTTTACAATTATCCGAGTGACTCACATTACAAGGGTTTGGTGAACAGTCATTCTTCATGTCCTCACAGTTCAGACCTGTGTAAATTTAATAGATTAATTTCACTAAGAAAACAGTGCATTATAACTAATTACATTTGTATTTAAATATGAAGGGAAATAACTCTTGTCTCTCACCTCCTGTTCCTGGCAGAGTACAGTTGCACTTGTATCCATTGACCTGATTTAGGCATTGCCCTCCATTCTTACAAGGATTGTTGGAACATTCATTAATGTCAAACTGACATCTAGGTCCCCCATACCCCGGGAGACAGGCACATACATGGCCAGCATACTGGGGGACACACTGACCTCCATTTTCACAGAGATTAGTGGAGCAGTAGTTCAACAGTTCACACTGGGTATCATCTGTCAAAAACAAATTATCATTAGTAAACTCTGCTTGACTGAAATTCGAATTTTTTAATACAATTACAGTAAAATTTGGTAAAACTATTTTTTTCTTCAAAAATCGAAATGATACGTCCAAGAGGAAGTGATTCTCTTGGTTGCAAATTTCTATTTGTCCTTGATGACGACATGATACCTGTTCTTTGATGTGCAAAAATTTGGCCTTACATACACGATGTAACAGTCATTTATGAAAAGCTAATCTGAATAATTATAAAATAGGTGTTATAACTTACTGAGCCTGTATCCCCCATTACATACACAGACAGCCCTGTCATTGAGGTAATCATCCACACACATCCCTCCCTGGCAGGAGGAGGGGGTACACACGGATTCCTGGGACCGGATCTGACAGAAATCCCCAGAGTAACCAGTCCAACACGTACAGGAAAATCCATTGACTCTGTCCACACAAGTTCCACCATTGACACAGGGATTACTGGCGCACTCGTCTGTAAAGAGGCAGGGCCTTCTAGTTCAAAAATTGATTAGATGAAAAGAATAAAAGCACCATCAGCAGGAAAGAGAAGCTGTAATGGCAACTGTATTTTACTATGTGTTTTGTGCAAGTCATATACTGTCAAAACTCACTGTCTAAAACTTAATAAGGCTGATAAAAGATAGCTGAGGAATTTGAGATATTAGGTTCAAATACAAAATGAAAGAGGGTGAGTACTTCCAATTCACATGTAATGATCTTTGGTATTCAAAATATTGATGTTCAAGATACCCAAGTTCTCTGGTAGTGTATATGTATATGATTCTATGACATGTAAGATACAAATATGATTCTATAAAGTGTCAAAGAGTACAATTAACAGTTCTGTGAAGAGTAAGTTGGAGTATGATTCAATGAAGAGTACATACCTATATCTATGCTGCAGTCTTCCCCTGTGTACCCTGGCAGACATAAACATTTGTGTCTGATCACTCCCTCCTCTATACAAGAGGCTCCATTCTTACAAGGGGTACTGGCACAGGGCTGATCAGGTACTGTGCAGCTGTTAAAATAATATTGTCACAAATTATACTTTTCTCTTCTACAAATATTGACATTTAAGATTAATATACAAAATCTACTAATCTAGTTGAATACTCTTTTTCTTTAGTTGACAGTGATATGAATATGTGGTACTGAACTTGTTTCCTTGGTAGCTGAGAACCAATCTAAACCTATTGTATCATATGACTTACTTGTTTCCAGATTAGCCTATGCCTGACCAGAGGCCTGTTCAACAGAAAGGGCACTTGCAAGAGCTTGCAAACAATTTTTGCAATCACTTGGGAGATTTCATGTATCCCGGTATTTGAACACACCACCTCTGGATTCTTGATGACAATGAACTTGGCTCCTCCCAGAGTGCATACAACTAACTTATGAATAGCCTATGATAAAACCAGTCCCTGGGAATAATTAACCTGGTCACAGAACGTCTAATGACTTACGTGGTTCCAGTGTATCCTATGTAGGAGGGACAGAAACACTGATATCCTCCATTGTGATCTCGACACTGACCCCCATTCTTACAAGGAACAAAGGGGGGACTGAAACTGCAGTCATTTAAATCCTCAGCACACCTGGATCCACTGTACCGAGCTGCAATAAGAATTGCAATTTTGTCAATTTTTAGGGCAAACTGCAAGACCAATTTTAAAAATTCCTATACAGAATATTTATTAATTTTTTCCTAAAGATCTTGTATGAATGTGACTTACCCAGACAATCACAGGTATATCCTTCTGCTGTTGAGGAGTTGAATGAGCAGAGTCCATTATTGAAACAAGGAATGGAGGAACAGGGATTCAGAAATACCTCACATCTCCTACCTGTGTAGTCTGTGTAAAAAATAGGGCTGGGAAATATATTGGAGATACACATATCTGAAATTCTCTGACAGTTTTTCCATTTGGGGTTTAATATATAAAATAAATAAGTTAAATATAAATATAGATCTGAAATAAATAATAATTAATACCACTAATGAAAAATATTTTTGTTTTAAATTACAACATGTAAACAACTTTTTTGAATAAATTATTCCATTTGCAAAGAAATAATTTGTTTATTTCTGAACTTAAACTTTACTAACAGGTAAAATAGAATGGAAAAAACTGCTATTTCATTTGAAAGGACAATTTCTTGTTTAATAAACTTGTTTTATGCAAAAGCAACAACAATTACGTTACTAAAATTTAAATTCACTGAAATCAAGGATTTTTGCTATTGCTTGATATGACAAGTAGACATACAACCAGACAGAATCAATGTTCTCTTCTAACTTTGGGGTGAGATAGAACATTTTAAGACTGAATAGTACTGACACTGAGGACAGCTGCAGTAGAAATCATGTCTGATGACGGCACACACTCCTCCATTCTGACACGGGTTAGGCTGACAGAGGGTGCTCACTGATAAAAAATAAAGAAATTAGTTAATGTATTTAGAACTGCAGATAAAACAGTACAGATTTCACAATAACATATAGAAATTAAGCAAAGAAATATTTATATTTTCACTTCATAAACAAAGAGTTTAAAGAACAGTATTTTTTTTCCTTTCATTGTAAGTTCTTTGATTTGCAGTTTGCAATACATTTAGTGTAGCATTAATGTATAACATGATGTATTATGTAGCATTTTCACATGCAGATAAAGTACCCCTGACTTACATCCATCCACACAGCTGAGTGAGGAGGATTGGGCGGGGTTCTGTGTGACCTGATGAGACCCACACTCTATACAGGATGTACCCCCCAGGGAGGGCTGGTAGTGATTCCTGGGGCAGGGTCTACAGGGGACAGATCCACTGGGGGAGTAATACCCTGCAGGACAGTAATCTACAAAACAGGAGATCAAAATCGCTAAATAGAGGTAGTATATAAGAATAAGCCCAAGATACATTGATTAATCCTGCCATCCTTTATTAATAGAAAAGCACCAAGATACATGTAATAATTCAGGGTTCTAAATTGTTCTGTTCTTATACCTTTTTTCTTCTGATCTATCACTAATACAAGTCTCCATATTTACTGTAGTAGTTTGAAAAGTATGTAAAAGAAATGCAATCTTACAGAAAAAGAAACAGTGAATATGTTTACAATATTACCTAAACATTCATCTCTGGAAGCTGAGCCTGTTTTAGCAGCCAGTGTATTACTGGGACAAGTGGTACAGGACTGACCGTTAGAGGAGTAGGTATTAACAGCGCACTCAGAGCAGGGGGCCTGTCCACTACTGGACACAAAACCAGGGGGACAACTTACTGGAAGGAAAAAATTGGCAATCAACGCAATAAATTACTGTATACAGGGAAAATTTCGCCCTCTTTTTATTTTCGCCCTGATCACAGATGGGCCAATTTTAAATGGGCGAATCCAAAGAAAGCAGTATGAATTCTTAAACAGAACTGTGATTAGGCAAATTCAAAACATGGGCAAAATTGTTCGCAAGTGCAAAGAGCGGAAATTACCTTGTATATAGTATATATATAATATCTACAAATGACTGTATGCCAAATCTACATTTCAAAGTTTACTATATAAAAGAATACAATAATACAGTGAAAATGGTTTTAACGAAATGCAAGGTACAGACAACTTTACTTCGTTACAAATGTAATTCCTTATTTAGTTCCTTATATTCAATAAATTAACAATATATCTAAATTTCACAGGCAAAAAAGTTTCTTCGCTTTAAGTGTCAATCCGTTATAAGCCTGTTAGCTGTAAGGGTGTTCTACTGTAAACTCTCAGATTCTATGAATCTTACAGTGACAGTCCTGCTGACGTGATAGACCAGTCCCCCTACTGTTGGTGTTATTTGGACAACTGAAGCAGTTGTCAAAGTTTCCTCTATCCAGATAAGTTCCAGCCGGGCAGGGGGTACATGTCCTCTTGTCCTTAGTGTAATACCCTAAAGGACAGGTCACTGCAAAACAATGATAAAAAATTTTGAAAATATAATAAATACAGTGGACCAAAATTCCAACCTCAGTCACAGAAAAATAATTCTGACAAACAAATGTAATTTGTTAAATTTCACAATTATAGTTTTCAACCTTCCCCTTTGTGGGCTAAAAAGTAAAGGTAAAGGTTTAAGATAAAACATTAACTTTACATGTAATATTTTTTCAACAGAATTTACCACAATATGTTTTGCCCTCAGTGTTATTCCTTTGTGTTCCCTGGTAACCAGAACACAGGAAGTTGGAGAACTGAGTTTGTACAAACTGCTGGTTGGTTGATGCAGGGCAGGACCCTGATGAATAAAGCTGATACATCGTTCCCACAGAGCTACTCCGTGTTATGAACGCATTTTCTATCTTTTGGGCACAAGACGTGTAGGCCAAGTCAATCAATCCAGCGGGGGCTATTTCCAAGTTTATGGTCACAAAGACAGAGTTCTGAAAGATAAAGCATCTAGATATTGGATTTTATGTCATCTCCCAAAAATTCATTCCAAAAGGATACATAAAACAAAGCACATAACATATATCAAAATCTTATTTGAAATTTGAACAATCCATGATAAAGATGTTTGTAAGAAAAAGAGAATAATGGCCTTGTTCATGGTAAAACTTACTGAGGACCCCTTATAATTAGAATAAGTCAGGTAGTTGGACTTCAAAATCACTTCAACCTATCCAGAGGGTCTGTAACTGGGAGGTGAGGGTGTCCCACTGAGTGTTCAGCTGAGACATGTACACAGAGATACAGGATGTGTATACCAGTCATCGTGTACTGCAGCAGGATACATACAACAAAGCACATGTTTCAAAATCATTTCAAAACATTTAAATTTTTAAAGCAATTTTTATGATAAAGATGATGTGTTAAAAGATCTTTATTTTGTAAAATTCAAGGAAATTTAAGAAATTATTGCCTTGCTGATTACACAATAGCATTAAAACTTTAAAACTCAATAATGACTCCAAAAGGTACTGTTTACAGCAATAATGACCTAAGAATCATTGCACGTGGGTATAATGACAGCTAAATAATGACCTCTGAATCAAAATTCGTTTTTGAGTGAAGTTATTGCATAAAATGATAATTATTCAAGAAAAAACTTGTTTTAAAATTGTGCATGGTCTGTTTTGCATTATCATACACAGTATGGTAAAATTTTATTATGAACTTAAACGATTAGTGTGTCTTTTAAGAGTAAAATTCTGTGTTAGATTTTGACTGTGTAGAGGAAAAGTAATCATTAGTAATAATAATCTATGTCACTATCAACCAAGTATTGTTTTAATCAATAAGTCATGATGCAAAAACTAACACGACTTGCAGACATCAATGTAAACAACTTCACTATACGAAGTATAGCAAATTCTGATCCCGATCAAAAAAAAAGAATTGATAATGGTTAGAGAATCATACTTTTCAATATATATCAGTATAATAAAACAATTTATTACCCCTTTTAGCATTAACAAAGTGCCTAGTGTATGTTACCTCAACTCTACATTTTGTTAAAAATGATTTATTAAATTCAAACCAAGTTAAAGATATGGTGATAATGAATAAAATAAAAAACTAGCTGCATTGACTGTCTTACCCTGACATGTAGGGGCAGCTCTGTCCCAATCTCCACCATTGAAGCAGGACACATTGACAGATCTTCTATTGATGTCCTCAGCAAACACATATCCCGAGTCACAAGTAAACACACAATCTATCCCAGCATTCCCCGTCTTCTGAGAGCAGGCCTTCTGGCCGTGTGTTATAGAAAGGCTCCAGGCCTGGCATTTTGAAGCTACATAAACAATATTGTAACAGTAACATTGATACAATGAAAAACAGAATTCAAACTTGGACAGTTTCTGAATCATATATGCATAATATTAATATTCTAGTTAATAAAATCCAGTTTTCAGTATCATATTCTAATTACTTTCACTTAAACATTTCAATACACAAATACATATATACACATTTACATATACACAGGACATTATAACACAATCAACCAGTACCTTCGACCTTGACCTGTACTAAACAGGAAGCTGTGTTCCCTGATGAGTCTGTTGCTGTGATTTGAGTGGTCCTGACTGTGTTGATGTCTGTAGCGGTCAGCCTCAGTATCCCTGTGTTGGACGATGTCTGGGCGCCTTGTTCTACACTGCTGATAAAGTCCAGAGGGTCAACAGTCACCAGAGCTGACTCATCTGGGATCAGGACAGTCCTGGAGGGTTTACATGACAACAACGGAGGTACCTCATCTGAAAATAATTAAAGTTCGAGTAAAAAAGTAACATGTACGAGGGGTTATCATAATGTTCATGGACTGAGGCTATAAAACTAATACTTCGTAGTCTGCACTTTCAAAATTTAAAAGGATCATAAAACAACAAAAAATGAAGACAAGTTGAAAATTTTAGCTTGATAGGTTCATTAGTTGCCAAATTATCATAAAATAAAAACGACATTATATGATCACCATCATATAGTATCGTGACTTCCGACAACGTCATTGTTTTTCAATATCTCTTTCTTCTACTTCATACACTTATTTTCATGAGATTCCCAGGAGCTAAATAAGGACTTTAATCCATCTTATTTATATGATTTTACAATGTCATGAACAGCAGCTTTCAATGCATATAATATTGCAAATAGATGAATAAACTGGGAGAGATCCTCGCTTGATTGTGAAAACATATTTCGCTTTTGGAGTTTAATTTTTACAACACATTCGACGTCATTTTTTGAGGTGACTGAATTTTTACACCTTGACTACAAATCGACATTACTTGTGCATCTGTTTTCTCTCTGACTCTCTTTTGGCATTAAAAAACAAGTACTCTTGGTACATTTTATTTCTCCGTAGCCAGTTAAAAAATTTTCTAGGTCTATAACAGTTTTTTCATCATCAAAACTTAACAGAAAGTTGGAAAATGAACCCCCCCCTTTTCGACGTCATTTTCAAGGCCTTATTTGTTTGGACACTCCATGTAAAATTTACAATAAATTTTCACAGAACTTCTAGAATTAAGTAAAAATCCCTTATGGAACATATGTGTCCCAACACATACCTGAATTAACGGGATTTTCGGATTTCAAATATTCATATCAAAAGAGTTTTTCTCTGTTACACTTAGGTCGAAAAATTTAGTGTTCGAGGTTGCCGCCTGGACACGCCATTATTTACAAAAACATTACTAATTTATTACAAAATGAAATTTATGATTTGAGGTTTATTCTATAGATAGAAAATATGATGCTTACTAGATATTATAAAATTCATTGATGTGCTCAAAAGTGGTTTTAATTTTATTGCGCTAGTCCACAAACTTTTTGATACCCCCTCGTATCTGAAAGAGGTCAACTGGTGAAGAAGTTTTTTTTCATTTATACTTAAAGTTCATACATTTACTTGTCAATAAAAATGACTTTCAATGAAGCTTTACAGTCATAAATTTTCCAAGTTATTCATTGATATATAGATCATTTTTACCTTTAATCTTCACCAAAAAAGAGCAAGTGATGCTATTTCCCTGTTGGTCAAATGCTGCATATGTAATCAGTGTCTCTTGTGCAATCACCTGACCAGGCTGATAGTTAAAGGGAGTCACCAAAATCCTCTACAAGCAAAGAATCATGTACATACAAATATTGTACAACTAAAAAAACGGAGATTGCAAGTAAAGCAATACTATAGCAGTACATATCTCAGGTAGAAATTCTCACAGTTATGGCTCCACTGTTGTCAGAAAAGACAGGAATGGTAGAGTTTGCTCCCTCATATTTCATCACTGTGATATCCAAGGATGGGCATTTGGTCATTACTGGATTCTGAACATCTACCAGAAAAAAAGACAGATTTATCAATAATGCTTTAATTAACAGTATCAATGATTAGCTTTGCTTTGAATGCAAATTATCAAAATAACAAATCACATTCATATGGATAATTGAAGATGAACTTTTAATAAAGACATTGATTATACAGTTCATTGAGCTTACACACTGACCTACACATTCATGAGTGACCTTGACATCTGACGAGTTCCATCTCAGTTGACCCCTGACCTCTGAACACAGGATGGGGTAGATGTCCTTGGCCCTGTAGCCTGGCCTCTGACACGTGTAATACACCTGGCCGTCCTCCTCATGGGAGGCGGTGTAGGAATACCCCCCAGGGGGGTAGCCAGGGTCAGGACACACACCATCTACAGAAAAGTGGTTATCAGCATAATCAACGAGAATTATGGTTTTCTGGTCAGGTATTGATTGAGAAAATTATGACTGACCACTAGTCTGCGATGAAGCAATTCTTAAATAGTTGTTTTTCACGAGTTAAAACTTAAAATTGGCTTACTGGTGCAGTGAAGGTCACCGAAGTCCCACCGTCCATCTGCTGCACAACTGATCACGGACCCTCCCTGTGAAGAGTTACCTGCCCTTGTGTACACTGACCGACAGGTAAACTCAAAGGTACAACCATACAGTGTGCAGCTGTACAAGTAAGGGTTAGCTCCCTTTACAGACTGAGGTGTTCCACAGTTTACTTCTAAAGGGTGATACAAAAAAAGATCAAACACACTGGTTGTTTTCAACAAATAAGTAAGACAGATTTGACTCTAAAAATATATAGTAGACTGTACGCATTTCCTATATAAATCAGAAGAAAACCATATGTTCAATTCATTTTTGTGTCTTTTTAATTATTTTAATTCCAAATATTTACAATATTGTTTCCTCTTCCACTCAAAATGATTACTTTTTGTCAAAATCACAAAAATCGAATTTTACTTTGACTTTCACTTCTTTTTAAAGCTTGAACTGCAATAATTACAGCTCTGTGATCCTTACTAGGACAAGACAATGGATCGCCCTCAGTTTGGTACCTCCCGGTATTAACATTATAGGTACACTGCCTCCTCCGTGACAGGATGCCCCCGTCAGGCCTGTCACACTGGAGATGATAGAACTGTCCGTAGGTGACAGAGGTGTTTGGGAGGACTCCCGGATCACTGGACACATCACACATATAGTTCTCATAATCAAAATAAAATTCAAACAAGAGATGTTTGTAAAACACTTACACATATTGGAATTTTTCTCCAAAGGGCATTACTGGAAAATATACCTTGACCGAGTTTTCATTTCACTCACACACACAGTTCTCATATAATCAAAATAAAATTCAAAACAGTTGTTAGAATAAATAATTTTATTCCTGGAGACATTCTAATAGCATATTATAAACTACTTATTTTCATCATTACATTATTTACTGATTATTTAAAGTCATGATGCTATAAGAACAATTTTTTTTTACCTATTTAATTCCAGAGATTTCATGAATTATCCCTGACATTGATTAATTGACAAAAATATCTCACAGCACAGAAAAATAATTAATTTGAGTAAAAAAAATTAATTTACGTAGTTAATTGATTTGAGTAAAATAATTAATTTACTCTCTTACTCTCACAAGTTGGTTCTACATCAGACCATGAGCCGTCTATCTGACAGCTGATTCTGTAAGTAGCCTGTCCTGTCCCTCTGATCTGGTAACCAAGGTTACACATATATGTGACCTCATCTCTGTAGAAGAACTTGGTTTCTAAGGTCAAGGCCAACCCATTTGGAATGGAGTAGGTTGGAGCTGAACATTCAACAGCTGATAACAAGAATTTAATCTGATTAAAATCACCTTTAGGTCAAGTTCTATAAAAACATACTGAAGATTTTTTTTTAAATTCTCTTTTAAAAAAATTATTGTATTTTGTCGGATGCATGTTTTGAGAACAGAATTTTTTTTAAATTTGATCATTGGACATGACTACACTTTTGTTATGACATACCCACACAGGAATGGTTGATGTGGTAGCGGTGATGTGGCTCCAGACCGGTCTCCATGGCGGGGAGGATCAGATCATTCTGGCCGTTGTATGCGTACAGCTCCTGGCCCTGGGTGCAGGTACAGTAATAAGACCCCGGGGTGTCCACACAACCCCCATCACAGAAACCATTACCCTCCTGGCACTCATTAATATCTGAAAACATTGTCTTACTAGTAACACTAGGATATGTTCAGTGAAAGAGATTCTATTTCAATTATCTGGAATTACTTCCCTTGTGTGCACTCTTTTTCTTGAAAGTTTGATACAGCCAAAGTTTTACAATTAAATTATTTTGAGTGCAATTTTCTAGTGAAATGCCTTTGGGATGAAGTGCAGGGGAGTCAGCATCTCTTTTTATTATGCATTTCTACACGTACCTTTGGCTTTGGAACCTTCAACTCTTTTTTTTTTTAATCATGCATTTTTTTTCAGACTCTGAGTGATCAATCCTCAATTCTTGCCTATACATTTTGTTCTTGTTCTTTTTCATCAACAAAATCAGCTGTTTTTAAACTAAATTGTTCCACAACATGTCCATCTTTATATTACTGTCCTAAGCAAGCCTTTAATTTCAAAGAGTTTCTGTAAGATTGACAATCATGATAATAGCAGGGTTCTCCACATTTGAAAATTTAACCATAGAGGAACTGCGGGAAGGTGAAATGTGGTCAAAAACACTAATGTATCTTAGACTTCCTAACCTCCATTAATCAATGATTCATTTTACAATTTTAAAACTTACCCATATCTTGCAACACAAACAATGAAATAAGTAACACTTTTTAAAGTAAAAAAAATTAATTAAATTGAAAAGGATTTATCCTGTATCTTACTTCACAAATGTACTGTAGTAACTTTCTAAAGAAATTTAAAGAAAAAATGTTGATACAGGTAGCCAGTAACCATGGCATTAGATTAATAATTATAAGAATTGTAGCCTGTTGTATGAAATGCTTTGTTTCAATATGACTAAATTAACTGATGAATGGGTAGTGTTTTTTAAGCTAACACACAAAAGAACATTTGAACATTTTCTACTCGTTTCATGTCTCTAGATATTGCATTGTTCATCCAGTTTTGTTTACTTCTCCATGTGGCCAGAGCTAAAAATAGCGCCACGTGACGTTTCATAACAATAGGAAGTAACTCTAAAACTAAGATGGCGATTGAGACGCAGGCCCTATGATACGGCCTATGCAGATAATAAAGTTAAAGCTTAAAAAACAGAGTACGGGAAATTGATTAAATACAGAGGAATATGAAATTTTTACAGAGTATTTTTTCTGGCACAGAAACTTGAATCACAATCATGACGATTATTGTGTTCGTCATACCGTACTGGTATTGTAATCTTATCATAGCTACTGTCACCTATGGATTTTGAAAACTACTAAGCAAGTACTTACATATTTAATTCAATACTTACTTTCACACCTGTTGTTTCTGCTTCTAGTAAGTTTATAGCCCTCGTTACATGAACACACATATCCCCCCACCGTGTCTGTACAAATCTGATCACAGACGGTTCCATTAGAGACCTTACACTCATCAATGTCTGAAACCAATATTCAAAACCTATCTTTATTCAAATGTACATATAGTCTGATTTTGTTACGTTACATTTCTTTGAGTTCAACACCAAACAACTAGATAAATTTTCTAATTTTATCATCATGATGAGTTCCGTGTTTTAAATTAGCTATAGTCATGGTAGATGTTCCATCTTAGTCTGATATCTTCAGAATGGAATTTTTGAAAGTCTTTGATAAATGTAAAATAAAGCTAATTAAGAATTCAATAACTCTTTTTTTAATTCAAAATAATGAAGTCCAATGATAATGTTCTTACTGATACATAATGGAGGATCATCCATTCCACATTTGAATTCTGATTTTCCATTTATTTCAAATCCTGAATCACAGGTAACTCGAACTATCTCCCCTTGACCCACATTACCAGATTTGTCAATAGTTCCCTTGTTTATGGATGAGGAGAGACAAGGAATTTCTGAAAAGTAAAAAAAAAATCATTCAAAGTGGTATATCATCCAATTTAATTGTAACAGCTTACATTGAAAAATATCTGCTGAACCTTCATAATATTCTTACATTTCTGAAAGCCATCCAGAAAGGGACAAACAACGGTCCTTATTATGAATTCGTTATTTGAAGTTTTGTGTGTAGTTTCAATCATTACATGCATGCACACCTCATTAATATTTAACAACTTCCAGCCAATCAGCTGATGACTTACTCTGACAGTTGGGAGGGTGATCAGACCAGGCTCCATTGTCACACCTGATGACCGATTGTCCCAGAACCTGGTAGTCCGGGTCACAGGAATACTTGATCACAGAACCATGGCTGACTCCATCCCCAGTGAGGGTACTTCTTTGTCCCCTGAACACAGTCACAGGTAGGGAGGGGCAAGGAGAGGCTGTAAGAGATAAAGCTACAAATAAAGACACAACACAGTTTCTGATTCACTGATTAGTTTGTTTCCTATCAAGCAGAACAAGAAGGAAAAAATCAGGAGAGAATTGACCTATGTGAGAATTTTCAAACATTCCTTTACCTTGACACTAGATACTTATCTTGACATATGGATGTGTTTTCCACTCTGCTCCCTTGACACTAGACATTAAACTTGACATATGGGAAGAGTTTTCCACTCTCCATTTCAATGCCATAAGACACTAATCTTGACATGTTGGATGGGTATCATACACTCTATTATTTAAACTATAGACATGTATCTTGGCATGTGGAAGAGGTTTTCCATACTCAAAATTGATTCTTCAATACACTAACAAGAGTTTCCCACACTCCATTACTCTGACACTAGACACTAACCTTGACATGTGGGAGGGGTTTCCCACACTTCATTACTTTAACACTAGACACTAACCTTGACATGTGGGAGGGGTTTCCCACACTCTATCACTCTGACACTAGACACTAACCTTGACATGTGGGAGGAGTTTCCCACACTCCATTACTTTAACACTAGACACTAACCTTGACATGTGAGAAGAGTTTCCCACACTCCATTACTTTAACACTAGACACTAACCTTGACATGTGGGAGGGATTTCCAACACTCCATCACTCTGACACTAGACACTAACCTTGACATGTGGGAGGAGTTTCCCACACTCCATTACTTTAACACTAGACACTAACCTTGACATGTGGGAGGGGTTTCCCACACTCCATTACTTTAACACTAGACACTAACCTTGACATGTGGGAGGGGTTTCCCACACTCCATCACTCTGACACTAGACACTAACCTTGACATGTGGGAGGAATTTCCCACACTCCATTACTTTAACACTAGACACTAACCTTGACATGTGGGAGGGGTTTCCCACACTCCAATACTTTAACACAAGACACTAATCTTGACATGTGGGAGGAGTTTCCCACACTCCATTACTCTGACACTAGACACTAACCTGACCTTGACATGTGGGAGGGGAAGTCCAGGCTCAGTTACATTAACACTAGACACTAACCTTGACATATGGGAGGAGTTTCCCACACTCCATTACTCTGACACTAGACACTAACCTTGACATGTAGGAGGGGTTTCCCACACTTCTTTACACTGACACTAGACATTAACCTTGACATGTAGGAGGGGTTTCCCATACTCCATTACTCTGACACTAGACACTAACCTTGACATGTGGGAGGAGTTTCCCACACTCCATCACTCTGACACTAGACACTAACCTTGACATGTGGGAGGGGTTTCCCACACTCCATTACTTTAACACTAGACACTAACCTTGACATGTAGGAGGGGTTTCCCACACTCCATCACTCTGACACTAGACACTTACCTTGACATGTGGGAGGAGTTTCCCACACTCCATTGCTTTAACACTAGACACTAACCTTGACATGTGGGAGGGGTTTCCCACACTCCAATACTTTAACACTAGACACTAATCTTGACATGTGGGAGGAGTTTCCCACACTCCATCACTCTGACACTAGACACTAACCTTGACCTTGACATGTGGGAGGGGTTTTCCATGCTCAGTTACTTTAACACTAGACACAAACCTTGACATATAGGAGGAGTTTTCCACACTCCATCACTCTGACACTAGACACAAACCTTGACATGTAGGAGGAGATTCCCACACTCCATCACTCTGACACTAGACACTAACCTTGACATGTGGGAGGGGTTTCCCACACTCAGTTACTTTAACACTAGACACTAACCTTGACATGTGGGAGGAGTTTCCCACACTCCATCACTCTGACACTAGACACTAACCTTGACATGTGGGAGGGGTTTCCCACACTCAGTTACTTTAACACTAGACACTAACCTTGACATATAGGAGGAGTTTTCCACACTCCATCACTCTGACACTAGACACTAACCTTGACATGTGGGAGGGGTTCCCACACTCCATCACTCTGACACTAGACACTAACCTTGACATGTAGGAGGAGTTTTCCACACTCCATCACTCTGACACTAGACACTAACCTTGACATGTGGGAGGAGTTTTCCACACTCCATCACTCTAACACTAGACACTAACCTTGACATGTGGGAGGGGTTTCCCCACTCAGTTTCTTTAACACTAGACACTAACCTTGACATGTAGGAGGAGTTTTCCACACTCCATCACTCTGACACTAGACACTAACCTTGACATGTGGGAGGGGTTTCCCACACTCTATTACTCTGACGCTAGACACTAACCTTGACATGTGGGAGGGGTTTCCCACACTCAATTACTTTGACACTATACACTAACCTTGACATATGGGAGGAGTTTCCCACACTCCATTACTCTGACACTAGACACTAACCTTGACATGTAGGAGGGGTTTCCCACACTTCATTACTCTTGACACTAGACTAACCTTGACATGTGGGAGGAGTTTCCCACACTCCATCACTCTGACACTAGACACTACCCTTGACATGTGGGAGGAGTTTCCCACACTCCATTACTCTGGCACTAGACATTAACCTTGACATGTATGGGGGGTTCCACACTTCTTTACACTGACACTAAACACTAACCTTGACGTATGGGAGGGGTTTCCCACACTGCATTACTCTGACACTAAACACTAACCTTGACATTTGGGAGGGGTTTCCCACACTTCTTTACACTGACACTAAACACTAACCTTGACATGTGGAGGGGTTTCCCACACTTCTTTACACTGACACTAAACACAAACCTTGACATGTGGGAGGGGTTTCCCACACTCCATTACTCTGACACATGGTGTTGAGTGAGTTGATTGTTGAGTATCCAGTCTTACAGTGGTACATAACTCTGTCACCTCCAAAAACACCTGTACTGTTTACAATGTAACCATTGTCAACAACTGGCGGTGGACCACAAAATGCATCTATAAATCAAACAAGAGCTGTTACTGATTCTAAAATACACAATATTCAGAATCATTATTGTTGCAACCTGTTTCATCCTTTTTTGTATTCTTCAATGTTTCTTTCGGAATTGTCTTATTCTACCCCTAAATCTGTGTGAAGTTGTCACACTCACGTGCACAGATCGGGATGATTTTATCATAAGTTCCCCCCTCCTGGCACCTCAGGGTGACCTGGTTTAGTCCTGTGTACGGTTCCTGTAGGTAGTACCCTGTCCTACACTGTACAGTGACCACAGCCTGTGGGAGGATCTCAGAGACCCCAGAACTCACTATCAGAGAGGAGGAACTCATAGTTCTGCAACCTGCAACACAAAACATATTAACCATGATGTGCATTTTCTAATTACTCGGTAAACGAGTTAGACGCAAGTCCTATTCTATCTGAATCAAATGACACAATAACTTTCTTATTTTGTTGATAAAATAGCTGCAATCACCAATAACTGATTCAACCACTTAAGTGTGACCTTAATTTTCTGTAAATGTTACAGTTTCAATCTTGGAAATTTTTAATATTTGCTGGAAGATGCATTATTGCAAAGAACTGACACTTAAGTGTTCATAGCCAAGCATGCACTTTACCTGCTGTAAATGATGCCTGGAAACCTTTAGAATTCCCTGTGGCACTGGTTGTCATAGTGATAAATATGGTTCCAGTTTTAGAGATGACATTAGAGGGAACCACATTTCCAGTGAGTCCTGATCCTGAATATACTGGGGAGGAAGAGGTATTGTAACCAAGGTACACCTGTCAAAAACATACCTTTTTTTAAAATCATATGGAATGCAAATAGAGTCATTTGAGATGAAATACCAGTGACTTTGACAATTTATGTCAAAACTTGAGCATAACATCTTTTTGACCACTGTATGACATACAGCAACTGGCTTAAAGCCATGATCTTCATCCTAACAATTTGTCATCTATCTTACACTTCTTTATTATGTTCTCTTTCTTCTTAATTTATTTATTTTTTAATCATGAAGCCATCATGCTGTGGAAGTAACCTTAATTTCAAACAAGAGATGTTTGTAAAACACTTATGCCCCCTCCCCCAAATGATTAGAATTTTTCTAAGTCCAAGGGACATAACTCTATCCAAAATGGCTCAATCATACTCAAAACAAAACTTGGCCTAGATATTCCTATGATAAATCTGTATACCAAATTTCATTTCAATATGTGCAAACTCTGCAAAGAAAATGAACAGAAACTGCAAATAATTGAAATTTTTCTAAGTCCAAGGGGCATAACTCTGTCCAAAATGGCCCCCAATCATACCTAAAATGAAAACTGATCTAGATATTCTTATAATAAATCTGTAAACCAATTTTCATTTCAATATGTGCAACCTCTGTGAAGAAAATGAAGAGAAACTGATGGTGGACTGACAGACCGACCGACAGCAGCAAAGAAATATGCACTGCCTTCCTTGAAGGAAGGCATACAAAGAGTTTATTTCATTTCTTGATGTTATGGCTTACCTGTACATAGTCTTTGTCCTGCAGTCTGAAATCATTAAACCTTAGAAGAAGTGCCTGTCCATTTTTACTTTGGATCAGCCAGGTACAATGTAGAACTGGGGGGTAATTAGTCACACCATAACCAGGACTGAATATCGACCCACTGTCCCTTTGTATATTCATATCACATCCTTAAACAATATATCACATTTTAAAATCAAAAAATATTTTCACACTTTTAAATTAAAGTGGTACGGTCAGTCAATAATAACTTGTATGACGCACAGTCCATAACATCATTTTTCATATGAAGAGTCTGAAGCTCTTTTGTTTGCATGTCATTTTTCTTTTGTTACCAGTCTTAAACACCTTAGTATTTGCCTTAAAATTGTACATGTATTCGTTTAATTTTACAAACACTTGGGTTGCCAAATGACAATGGCAGTTCACCAAGTTAAGGTTTTTAAAATCAACCCAACTTTGTCCAGCAAATAAGAAAACAATACATACACTTTTGCATCAAGGCCACTATCCACAAAGGCTGATAATTACAATATGCCACATTTAATGTTATTATGTCACATACCTGTCTTGTAATGCATCAGTGCACCTTTGCATTTTAGATGCTCATCGAGTTTCATGTAGATGTACATCCTGTTGCCTGTTGACATTGTGATGACCCCTGATATACTTGAAGAGGTCAAGGTCACCAAAGTAGTTGCTAAGGGATGCTCACCATCTTTCACAGTGATAAAATCTGATCCACAAAGTTCAATGTCACTAACCTAAAAGAGTTACCATCTTTGAACAAAATTTATATAGTCTTACTATCGACCAAAAAATAAATTCTAAAAATCAAAATTTACTTTTAATCTTCCTTAAACAAGAGGCCTATGGGCCTTATAGGTCACCAGAGCACCATGCAACAACTTTCAAATGATTGAATTTGGTTCATGTTTTAAGCTAGATGCTATGGCATTCACAATTTTGAAAGAGGCACCATTGCTAATCATAACTATACACTTAACAATTGTTTAGTTTGTTTACTTAATACCCATAAGCAGGGTAGGGGAACAAAAAATGCATTTCAACTAATCAGTAATATTCAGCAATAATCAGAAGTGCCCCCACCACACATGAACCCCTAACCCTAGGTCTACACATTGCACAATTTTTGAAAAGGCACACTTGCTTATCAAAAATGTTTGATTGATACCAAGGAGCAGATTTCAAACAATTCATTTTCAGTATATAAGTAGAGCCCCCCCCCCCTGTTTGGTATCCCTGACCCAGGGGCCTTGAAATTCACAATTCTGGAAGAGAAGCCCTTGCACATCATAACTATATAGGTAGTTAATCTACTTATTACCAAGGAGTAGAGAAAAAGATTTTCATAGATGTAATGTACTTTCACTATCTAATCATTATAGAGCCATGATCTAACACCAGAACCCCTGACCATGGGGCCATAAAATTCAAAATTTTGGTAGAGGCACTCTTGCTCATTATAACTATGTACTTAATTAGTTTATTTAATACATAGGAACAGAGAAGAAGATTTTCAAAGAAATACTGCATTTTCACTATATAATCAATATAGCCCCGCCCTAGAACTACAACCCCTAACCCTGGGGCCATGAATTTCACAATTCTGGTAGAGGACTCAATGCTGATTACAACCATGCAAACAGTTTGACTGCTTCATGTCCAGGAGTAAAGAAGAAGATTTTTAAAGATTGCACTAATTTTAGTGGTTTTGGACCCACCCCCAAGGCCCGGGGGGGGGGGGGGGGGCAGAGACCATAAAATTCCCCTTCACCCACAAATGCTATATGCCAAAATTGGTTGAAATTGGTTCAGCGGTGTCAGAGAAGAAGCTGAAAATGTTTACTTGTTAAATACATGACGACGGATGAAAATGGATAGCAATAGGTCACTTGAGTTTACTCAAGTGACCTAAAAAGCAGAAGTCACACTTCCAAACTTCATAATAATATCTTAACTGAAAGTTACTAAAAAACTTTTTATAGCAAGTGCAGTGACTCAGCTGTCTGACCACTGGCCACTGGCCAATAACCTGCCTGACCTTTACGTTTTGAATAATGAATGATGCTGACCTGTAGTGTGATAACAGACAAGCCCTGTGATTGGATGATCCACACAAACTCCCGCCCACCTGGATAATTCTGTGGATACAAAGGTGTAGAGACCTCCTTCAAAATTTTATCTGCTTCAACTCTTCCTCCAAGATTTGTTGCATTCATTGATTCTGAAAGAGTAAAAGAAATAGTTAAATTTCACAATCTTGATCTTCACAGGACCAAGAATATACATCCATAGTTTTCAAGACATCTGTGTTCATGACACCAAATCCAACTGTATATTCTAAAACTCACATATTACTCAGAAATTACTCAAACTACATAAATTAATTTAAAGTAAAATATTTTACTAACGACATCGTATCTGCAGGCAAAAAGAAACACGATTTCAATGTTTATGCATAATGAATATTAATTTTGTCATTTCAAAATTCAAAAGAAACTATTTAAAAAAAATAAATATATTTAATCTAAAGAAACTACAATTTTTATAAAATGAAGTTTTCTTCTTAGTAAGGCAATAGGTGAGTTTAGTTTTCTTGTTTTCGTTTAGGGGTTTAGAGGAAAATGCCCCACTAACAGGAAACTCCACTTCATGAAAAGTCTTTCACTCCAAATAGAACCAATACAAAACAAAAAGTCAAATCCTAAAAGTATAAAAATTTACATACACTGCACAACTTTGAGAAAGAAATAATTATTTGTTGCAAAAAAGGTTAATGATCTCATGTGTACAATCAAAGGAAAAGACAATGGTTATTCTCGTTGGACCTACAGACACACAACTTAAAAAATACAAGGTCATCACTTAAACAAGTCATTTTTTCTAACAAAGGGACATAAATCTGAAATAATAACTTGAATCAATTATATTTACAAATACATATGTACCAAAATGACCTGAATTGATAAGCTTCTGTCAACACTCATGTAACAACAAAATTGTGCTTATCTGTCTACTGCATATAATACACACAGAGAAACAATGGTATACTTGAAAGCATTTTAGTTTTTACCATAAAATCTCGATGCCAAATGCTAGTTCTATTAAAAATTTAAATGTGAGATTAAGTTGAGATCATATACCAGTGGCGTAGCGCCCTTTACGCAAAAACACAGATGAATACACAGATTTTTCACAAAAAAAAATTAACAAGAAATAATGATAAAAAAGAAAGAAAAACATGTCAGAAGTCCAATACAAGACTCAATTAAAGTAGGTTTTGTTTAAAAAAAACATCGATTTGCTTACCTCTACGTACTAGGTATATTAAAATACCGGTAATATATTAAGGTTCTATCTTTGATACAGAGTACATATCATTTTAAAAAGTCATTTTAGAATTTCAAGGGCGAATTGGAAATTGTTGTGTCAATTCAAAGTAAATGCAAATAAGCCAAATAATTTAATCCGTTTTATTTTCTTATTCCCCTTATAATTAACTGCAAACTTGTACTATTATTTCAAACCAATTAAATTTTTAACATGTAACAAATGGAGAATATTTTTTGGTGTGTGGATAAAGCGGTATATATATAGAATTCAGATAAATTCATATACCGGGGTAATTCATATATGATTAAAAAAAAGTCTTAACTTGTAAAATAAATTTTATAGCAACTACTATGTAGAACATTGAATTTTCTGCCTATAAAGGTTTTCCTGCCTTTCATAATAAATTCTCTTTCGTCAGAAAATTTCAAAACAGTTTTGCAATAATGCAATTATAAAGTTGCTACAAGAAGGAAAAAAATGTTTGAAAATAACTGAACACTTATTATGGTACAAAATGTGAGAACAGTGTGTCTTGAATGTTCAGTATGAAAATTATCATTCGGAATTGATCAAATTAAAGCAGAGATGTTCTTTCATGTGGTACTTTGCATTCTGATTGTTACTTTCACTGCATTAGGAAAAAAAAAAAATTGTGAAAATATCAATTATATCCTCTTCACAAATTCAAGGTTTGTGATTTCGGAAAACACACTTATTGCAAGATTTCCACTGTTGAAAATGCTTTGTCTTATTTCAGGATAACACGAAATGCTTTTTAAAAAAAAGAATTTTGGAGTAATTGTAAGTGCATCGTCAAAACTCGGCAATTTTTTGTTAATATTTGGTAAAACTATGATTGTAAAAATTAAACTTTTTCAGGTAATTTTCTGATGTATAAAACCCTAAAAATCCATGAGATTCTGGGGGCAAAGCCCCCTGGGCCCCCACCAGGGCCCTGCCCTGGACCCGCTGGGGTCCTCAACGCGGCCCCCAGACCCCTTGCCTTTTTGAATACAGTAGATATTTTGCTAGCTACGCCACTGTATACTACAGTAAAACTCGTTTAGTAAGAACACGGATATAGCGAATTCACGGGTCCCCCAACAAAATTCTTAACAAATCTTTATAAAATTTTACGGTTATAACGAACTCTGATATAACGAATTTATGGATATAGCGAACTGATTTTGAGTCCTGTTGAGATTAATTATAATGAAATTTACATCTTTTATAACAAACTTTTAAAAATTGTAAAAAAAAAAATGTTAAATTGAACTTACTTTATTTCCTTTTAGCATTTGTATATAAAATTCAATTCATAAGAAAACCTTAGTTATCGAAGATATGTCTTGTAATATTTGCTTCACTATCATAGTTGGTAGTAATACTTGAAGAAAAACATGCATAGTGCGAATTCGCTTTAATGGTTATATGAACTCGTTATACAAATATAACAAATTATGGATATAGCGAATTAAATTCACAGGTGCCCAGGACTTCGCTATAACCGAGTTTTACTGTACTAAGCAAACATTCAATGCTAAAGTTAAAGTTTGGTAATTTTTTGTAAAATTGGGTCAAACTCCAAGATCAAGAGGTCAAATTTGGTGGTACCCAAATAAAATAAATAAGAAATATGAAAGCCATATATCCCTACCTACTCAAAAGTCATGGGCAAGGTGAAAGTTTTTGCAGACAAACAGAAAAACAGCCAGATTGACAGATGGAAGGACAGGACAAAAACTATATAACCCCAAATCCTTGATTATGGAGACATAAAAAAATATAAAAATATCACTAGATCTTTAGTATACAATAGTGAAATGGGAGTTTTCTTAGAGAGAAATTTTTTTGATCGTGTTCCCATATAGAACAAAACATACAGACAAAGAGCTTTGGTAACAGTCCATTACTAATAGCGAAAGACACTCTGTTGATATTAAATTGCCTATTTAGTTGAATGTGAGAATACTGTCCATAGCTTATTAATAAATCCTCAGAAGGTCCTCTGCGAAACTGGTTTGTTGACTGTTTATGGAGGAATAAAGGGAAAGTAAAGTATGTGCATCATTAAAATTCCAAAATTAAGTGGGACTTATCCAACTTTTTCGCAAAGAAATGTGACGCTGCTAAATACACTCTGACATTGTCTTCCGAGCACCGTAAGGCAATACAACACATAACATTAAAATCTCATAATTTCTTTATTTATCCATATATCTATTTGAAATTTGTTATGTATATTGTACTAAAGAGTATTGGAAATTTTAGAATGTGGTCTTGATTATTTTTCACACTAGATAACTTGTATATGATTTGACTGGACACCCCTTGTATAAATATGAGAGCTCTATCTTTCCTCTATCTATTTTTCAAGTTATATATGATCAATTTTAAGTTTATATTAATTTTTTTTAAAAGAGAGCCAAACTTCTAGGTCATGGTCCCAGAGAAAAAGAATCATACATGCATCAAATGTAGTATATGTGGAAAGGTCTTGTCACAGGTAATGTACATGTGAAATATGAAACCCATATCTCTTCTCATTCAAAAGTTATGTCCAAGGTTTAAGTTATTGTGGCAAACTGACAGACAATTGAGACTTAATGTGCTCTCACTTTAAAAAAAGCTAAGGACAAACATAGGTAATCAGAGATTACGAAGCTATGCAAATCTCACATCATAATTTTTTCTGAACAGTTTGTATTTATTATTACAACAATATCTATTTACAAGTTATGTTTAAACTTGTCTTAAAGTTCTTTGAGGATTGACCTAGCTATTCCAAAAACTTTACACTGGTCACTCGTCTGGAAAATGTAGGTCAGATCAAGCATCCGAAGCAAATTTAGACTGTCCATCCTTAGATGCATCATCCATGCAAGTTTGGTCCAGTTGGGGCTTATAGTTTATTGAGAATAACCTGGTCACTCATCTGGAAAATATAGGTCAGATCCAGCATCCGAAGCAAGTCTGGTAGTGTCCATCCCTAGATGCATTATCCATGCAATTTTGGTCCAGGTAGGGCTTACAGTTACTTGGGATTGGACCTGCTCCTAAAACCTTAACCTGATCACTATCTGGAAAATGTAGGTCAGATCCAGCATCAGAAGCAAGTCTGGTAGTGTCCATCCCTAGATGCATCATTCATGCAAGTTTGGTCCAGGTAGGGCTTATAGTTACTTGGGATTGGACCTGCTCCTAAAACTTTTACCGGGAAGCCGACGATAACGCCAACACCGGAGGTATAGCATAAGGTCATCTAAACTGCATCGAGGTGAGCTAAAAATGAAGTTTTTAAATTAGTAAGGCAGTCTCGCACCAGGCACATGAACCCCTTGATTTCACAACCAGGTCCTCATGTGAAGGGTGCCAGACAACTCTTCCAATAATTCTCTTCAGGTGCTTTCTAGTACCATAGTATTTTGTGTAGTACATGAATGGAATCGTGGGAAGGGTACCCATTTCAGAGATGTTGCCATACTTATTAAAACTCCACTGAAACTCTCACCTTTTATTCTATATAAATGCAACAAAAATCAAACTGTTGAATGCTAAAATACACAAATCTAAATATATGCATATATAAGAAATAAAATAAATAAATTGCTGTAAAAAAGATAATGACAACTTGTAGTTCAAATAAGAGAAAGACAATGTTTAAACTTGTTCCACCTAAAGAAGACAGCTTATAAAATAAAACCATGAAGAAGATTAGCACATAAAAAAGTAGATTTTTCAAACAAAGGGAAATAAATCTGAAAACAATGACTGGCTCTGAATTAAACAATGTTCTATGCCTGATGAATTGCATTTCTTCACAAATGATAAGATAATTAAACACAAATACACAACTGTTTTTATTTTCTTTGAATAAGTCTAATAATGCTAATTAAGTGCCTACTCAGCAGAAGGTTTCTATATGCCTTATTTATTAGTATATAGTCTACAGTGACATAAAAAGCAAAGTGAAGAGGCTCGAATTATCAGAGAGATATATCTTGGACAGTTTACTACCTCTGATTTAGTTCTCCAAATAGGAGATTGTGACGATTTCTTCTGTACTTTTAGAAGACCTGGATAAATATTTCCCTTCTTGAATGTAATTCTTCTTAAAACATAAAACAATTATATAATCCCTTCTGCTGAAGTATGTTCCATCACTTCCACACACGTTGTGTGTTTTGTTTTTCTGTTGATTGAGTTAAACTCTTAAGTGAGAGTCTGATTGGTTGTCGTGATCTACACATATGTTTCAATGATGTGTGAAGTATTTATATTGTGCCTTTATAATTTACTATAAATTTTAACAAATTTTAAAAATTTCGTAATTATCAGATGAACAATTCAGCTGCTAGCCATGACAAGATTTACCCAAATTTTGCATCACCTTGGATCTTATGAATGTAGTTGAGTGTGAATTTCCAGGTTTGTTTGCTGGATATAAACCAGAGTTTTCTTCCCATGACCCTATTTAACATCCCCCCCCTCCTCGTCTCCTTTTATGTTTTCTCAAATTGACAATGTATGTAGAGTAGGACATAAATCAATCAATTTCTAGCACCCAGTCCTGCACCTTAATTTCCTTGATTGATGGAATCCCTAGACCTGCTAATATCGAAGGAGGTGCTTAATTGTTTTCTCTGCCTTTGAATTCTAGGTATGCTATATCATACCAATAATTCAGAGTTAGTGATATTTGAAGTACAAAACTGTAAACCCTACTGATATTTTTTTTAACAAGCAAGGTTGAACATACTAAAGTTTTGTATATTTGCTTGGTAGCATTTAAAAAATCTGTTCAATGCAGGCAAACAGACAACTATAGACAATGATGAAACTTAAGATCCAGTCTCTACTGATCTTAAGAGACAAGTAACGCTAGAGGTGCATGTGTATGTTTAATTTGAACTGACCACTGGTCCATTTGAGAGACGCTGCAAAGCCATGTGTGTCCATTTTTACTTGTAGAGCTTTCAATACTACTGTACAATATTCTACAGACGTAACACTAGAAGTGCATGTGTATGTTTAATTTGAACTGACCACTAGTCCATTTGAGAGAGAATCCTTTGTACTGCACAGACGAGTCTGAAGAAAACCTGGCCATCAGGAAGTTGTTAGAACTGAGCAGTATTCCTGGAGGTCTCTGGGCCCCACTCAGTCGGGTCAGACATTTACTGTCCCCCAGTGTTACACCACCCTCCCACAACTCCAACACATCTAGGCTCTTCTCTGTCTCAAAATCAAGCACCTGGTCAATGGAATCACGATGAAAAACGTCATAATTTATATCATTTATAATTAATTAAAGACATCGTTAAAATTTACTCATTTGGGGGGGGGGGAGGGGGTAATTTACCCTTCATGATAATAACAGCCTCCCAAGTTGTACTGAATTCTCATTTTCTGTGACTCTAATTAACTACATACATTAATATTCACATTAACAGTATTTGATGTAAATTAGTGCTAGAACTGAAAAATATATTTTTTATACCCAAGTTCACAAATATACAATATAGAATTAGAATTCCAGTAATGGATGGTTAGGCTTACAGCTTATATTCAAATGCATGTTAAACTATAAACATTTATCTTCTTCCACTAAATGTTTTAACTCCTACTCTCTTTCACCTGTATTTGTATCTGTGATCCGATTGGACCCTCTACAGTCCACACACACGTCCTATTGGCTGAATATTGTCCTAATCCGTAGTTCAAACTCTCTATGACTCCCTCTGTGCCAGATTGGTAGAAGGTACACTTTGATTCTGAAAATTCCACGTGTTCATTTCAAAATCTCAAAGACACTTAAAGTTTTCATCCAAAAACCATTTTATGCAATAAATGAATTTGTAACCTTGACATATTGACTTCAATTAAATTAATAAGGGGTCATCTTAAGCCATGCGGATGTAAAGAAGCTGTAACCTACCACAATTTCTCTCATCTGACCAGTCTCCACAGTCATTGTTATCATCACACAGACTGCTAGCTCCCACACATCTCTCTACTGTAGCACAGCTAAAAGTTCCTGTACATGTATACAATATTGTAAATAATGGACTGCATCTCCCAAACCTCTCAACTGTAGCACAGCTAAAAGTTGCAGTAATGAGTACATTGTATATAAAGAGCAAGAGCCACTTTGTGCCTTATCTGGCCCTGAAAATCTCTTAAAAATCAAAACCGCTCACTTTAGGTTTCAGATGCAGTATTTATCACTTGGAGTGTTAGTGACCACGTACATATTAATCACGACGAAATTGTCCCTATAGTCAATGCATTTTAACTTCATAAAATGCGTCATTTTCCTCATATCCTGTAAATTTCTTTGAAAATGACCTAAAGTTGAAGCATTTTTTCAATATTCATATAGAGCACAACCTCTCATCCAAAATATGCAAATACATAATGAAAGCTCTGTTTCTGAAGATCAAAAAACATCAATTGTTTTATTTTTTGGATCGTGGGCTGTGCTCATATTTTAATTCTTTGCTGAAGGTAGTCAAATATGCATGTTTTCTGCAAATTTCAAAAACATTGCAATTTCGTTAACCTGTTTTCCAATATCTTGATTCTCAAAACGAAATTTTATTACAGAAAATGAAAGCACCAAGTGTCTAATTTATTTTGATATATGAAATGAGAAAGAGGGTGGTAGTTAATTAATTGATATAAGTACAGGGCCATTTTATGCATAAGATGGCTCTTGCCCCTTATCATGCTAAAATCTATGATGGACTCCAAAATTTCAAAGAAATTTTCTTCAACTGAATTATAATTTAACAACAACTTGTAGGAGAAATAAAGAATATTACATGCGAAAATCCATATCATATGTCATATCACTACAGCCTGAGTGGCCCCATATCAGCCTGAGGGCCGAGGGCCTGATATATTGGGCCCGATGGCTGATGTGACATATGATATGGATTTTAGTATGCAGTATTCTATTTATCATATATTTAAAATACTTAATATGCGAGTAAACATATGGTCATTTAAGAATGTTTCGTCCCTATTTATGACCTTTTTGTTGAAAATCTAATAGAACCAACTTTAGGAAATTGAAAAAAAAAATTAAGACCACAAAAGTCATTAAAAATTATTCTACATGAATATTTAAATGAAATAAAATAAATTAACTTTTAAACTTTATAAAAACGTTACTTCCGGTTTGATATGGATTTTCAGATCGGTTCGTGATATGGGGTATTGTGACGTCACCCGTATCACACCGTGCAGAATCAGTGTCTTTACTACTAACTATATGTTAAAGTACCCTATCAAATTATTATTTACTGGCTCTTTATACTTCAACCTCTGACCTTTAGGACATGCTTGGCGTTCACACATTGATGACTGTAACATGTCACATGACTCGGCTTTCCACTTCCCCTCTGTATCCACCAATACACAGCTCCCTCTCTCCCACTCAGGTTGGAAATCCCCCCATACCCCAGCCTCAAACAATGCACCCCTCCCATCACTCCAAAATCCTACTGTGTCTCTACTGCCAGAGTATCCATTTCTGTTGTAACCTAAGGAATCAATAACCATGTATCACAGTATGATTGGATTCAGTTGACAAGTTTACTATACATAATTCAAGGTGCACATCCTGATACCCTGAATTTATTTATCACTGATCCCAGTGATTTCTGCAATGTGGACATAACTAATGATGTGAATTTGGAAATATTTTTTTTCAATTATGTCATTTGCACAAAAGAGCATTATATATGTTACCATAACTACCCCCCCCCCCCCCATTTCAGAATAAAATGTCCACACAAAAACATACTGATGCGAAATTAGTAAAATTACAACTATGTATGATTTCGAATGATATTCTCCAATGCCTATTTCCCTAGACTCCAGACCCCCTAGGCACTCATCTTGACCATCTGTTGACGGGATAAAGACCCCATTCCTCAGTGATACCCTAATAGTTACCTATCCAGTAGTCTTGCATTTTCTTTCCTCGACTGGCAATCTCCCCGTAGAGTGAACCAACCTCCACCCCCTTTGGCTCTGCAAGTCTTCCACCATACCTACGTACAGTAAATTAAAAAAAATACCATAAACTTATAAAGAAAATGATTGATTAAGTGCCAGATGCCCAGATCTATGATCCTTTCCTCTCTCTTTAAGTTTTGTCATCGTTAAAGGGGGCGCTCAGAGTTGGCGCGCTTTGCATGATATGAAGGTCAGCTGTACTGATACTGATCAGCTACTGATAGAGGTCATCTTCGCTACCTAACACTGGCCAAGGGTTTCTGGTGCACCACTCTCCTCATAAACTCTATCAGAAACCCTTGAATACCGAAGATAGAGTTCGCATCAACCAGTAGTGGATGGTCATTGGAGCCCCTCCTTCCCGATTTTTTTTTAAATAAGACTGACTCCATCGATCAGTGTTATCAAAAGGTGTGAAATATATATATACAACCGAACCGAAACCCAACAGGAAATCTCTTTCCGCTTGAACGCACACAATACACGTGCAGGAGGGGTAGAGATGACATAGGGTCAACTAAAACTATACACAGTTACCATGGTTACAACAATGTTTGGTGTTACTTTGAAGAAAATGCTGGCACTTTTTCTGGTATTATTATTTTTTACTGTATAAAGTAACACGAAACTACACGAATTCATAAACTATTTTTTTTATTGATATTTGGCTGGTGTAACTCAATATTTTCAAAATCAGATTTACTTAACTTCTGTGGAAAATGGAAACCAAATAAACGTGTAGAAGAAAGTAATATTATACAAACCTGCATAAATACATAAATTTGTATTGGCCAAAAGATCTATACATTTTGGTTTAACTTTTATGAGGAATTAACTAAATATTAAACTATATATTTGAAACCATATCCCTTTCTTACAAAAAATTCTCCTGGAGGCCCCGAACCCCCTAATGGGATGCTGTAGTTTTATTATATCCTTCCAACCCCACCCCCCGCTACGAACCTGTGGATCCGCGCCACTGTCAATTCAACACTGGGCGCTAAATCTGTCTACATCAGACATAAAGTGTACAGTTTTCCTTAATTAATTGCAAAGGCATAGAAAGGTGTACCCCTTTACTTGTACACCACCTTATATCTTCCTACATAGGGCATGTAGGGAGTAAAATTCAATATTTCTGAAATATGTCCAGACGGTAAAACCGCAGAAGCTCCACTTCCTGTGTTGTTTACAATGAATTGTGTTTAATAATATAGTCTTGTGCTCAGTGCATTTTATGGAACGATATTTCTTAGAATAATCAAAAACGAGTTTTTGCAAATTTTTTATCAAGTCACAATACATGATTATTAGAGTGGGGATAGTTAATGATATGCAATCTTTGGAAACAGGGTCTTCAAAAAAAAAAAATGTTGGAATACCGATGAGCACTAATTGTGCTCCTTTATCAGGATGCTTTTATATTAATTTGAAGAATCCCTTATTCATAAAGATTCATAAAGATTTTTGGTAGCAACCCCCTCCCCCCCTCCGCAGCCTTAAATAACGATCTTAGAAAATTCAACATATCCATGTATTTATTTGACCATAATATGCATCTGTTCTTAATTATGGAGAAAGAAGGCATGTTCATGAAACTGCAATCACGGATTAGATAACAATAATGTTATATCATGTATAAAGTTTTTGCTTAATACATAACTTACCGTTTACAATATTTGTATGCTTCCCTCCACGACTGTTTGTGAGGGACTTTAAGAACGCATTTTCCCAGAATCTTGTACCATCCTAAGAGGATTAAAATAAATATATATAATCAGTACAATATATCCGTTACGGACTAATATGGCATTGATATTGATGTAAAATTTAGACGAATCAAGTGTATTCTGTACTTATGAATACATTTACCAGTTAACGAATCGCACTGTAATTCAAGAGTTTCACTCCCTCCCTGGAAAATAAGAAAACATGTGTAAGGTACGCTGATTTCAAAAGCGGGAATTATATACAGTTAAAATATAGCTTCGATGCAGAGGCGCTTGACGTTTTTAACATTTCTTTTCATTAATAAAAATATAAAGTACAGGGGGTATTTTTATTTATGAAAAGAAAGATTAAAAACGTCAAGCGGTTGTGCTTCAATGGAAAAATTGTTCAGTTTATTCAATAAATAATGCAGTAAATTAAAAATCACTGGCGATTCTTAGTTTACAAGTCATTATTACTAACAGTATTCAATGGCTTTTGTAAATATTAGAAACACCTACTTTTTTAATCATTCAGAGGCTCACTTAGGTGGGGGTGGTGGGTGGGGGTCTTAAGTGTCTAAAGAAGGAGACAGGGGTGGTGGTGGATATTTTACTGTTAATACTAGTACATGTAGTAGACCAGTAAAAACGACCAATCCATGTACTCGGTCCTACCTTTTCCTACAAGTCAACTTCCTTTGATTTTGGTACAGTTCAATGTGTGATTGAACTACACCATTGATAATCTATTAAATGTGTATTATATACCACGGGTATACTCCTTTTGTTTCTTGTCAGCACTTTAATTTTAATGTTTGAGCACCACTGATGGCACCTATTGATATACGCTGAGAATATTCTTTTTAAAGTATTATAAAAATGCCTGGCACTTGGCTTAACTCTGTAAATAAAATAAAATGCATCAAATATTTCACTCATCCTTACCCCAGTCATGTAAAGGGATAAAAACATCCACAGCACCATAACATAACGGCCCATTTTCCGTCGTCTTCAGTTTCCATACACCCGAGAATAAATTATAATTGAAAGATGGGTAGACTTGCATGAATGGAGAACTTACATAATGGTGATAGTCAGAAAATCAGTTCACTCCATTACCGATATCCTGTCTCTTTCGATCAGTTTATGCCCAGGAAGCTGGATAAATTAAGCCATTCTCACCTGCTCCGTGTCACAATTAAAATCTTCAGGTGTTCACACCAGTTTTGTTCCTACTATATTGTCGTTTAGAACGACCTAGTATTGTTTAAGTGTGGTTGTCCTTCTCCTAATGAACGAATGCATACATTAGCTATACCTAGCTGTTTCCATATATACGTTAGTATAATACCAGTGTGTGTGTATTTGTAGAATAAATATGAAACTGAATGGTTCAAAATCAATGAAATGTTTTTGTTCGAGTTTTATTAATGGCAGATGAAGTGTGTCGTTTATATTTAATGTCACTGATCGCCAGGGATTAAGTTTTAATCGGATCAGAAGTCGTCCACGGGCCAGCGCGCTGGTCATCTCTCAATACACAACCAATTGTCTTGGACAATAGACAATTCAGATATGATTTTGCATACTGGAATTTACAATAACTGAATTAAATTCACGTAACCCCTCCTGCAAAGCGAGTTTAACTCTTCGTTTTTTTTTTTAAACTGTAGACATCGTATCACTTATTATTCGATCAAAAGTTTTATTCACGCAGATAAAATGTCAGTATTGTATGAATTAGAAAGGGATATAATTGAGAAGTTTGATTATAATGTAAAGAACTATTGATCCTCAATTCAATTTTTTGGAGAAATCGTCTCTCAACCTATTTGATGCAAGGACGGAATTCATGATTATAATGTCGGTATCGAAGGTGGCCTAGTGTTCCTGACACCCCCCCCCCCTCCCCGCGCTCCACATTCCCCATAACTACCTAGATTATAAGAAATCGTCAAAATAAAAAAATAACAATAATGCATACCAGACCGCCATTATAAACTCTTAGAATTAATAGTGGGGAGGGGTGGGTGGTTGGTTGGTTGGGGGGGGGGGGGTGAACGTAAATTTCTTAATAAAAAGGTCCAGATTTACATGTCTTTAAGAATCATTGCAGTGTGGAGTTTTGCAAACAAACCTGAGATTATCGATAAATTATACATAAAGTTATCAAAATCGTCGTTGATGTAAAAAATTGTCGTAGGACGAAAAAAAAAACGAACAAATAAAACACAAAAATCTACGTGAGCTTCCATGTCTGGTCCGTAATGCACATTTAAATTTTTTTTTTGCAAATGACATGCATGCAGTGCTTATATGAAAGGGGTCGATGAAAAGTACATCTGCTTATCCTTTTATTATGCTGGAATCACTACTCCGAGTTTTATTATCCTGTATAAAATCTTGAATTCAAACCTTACGAGAATAATGGGAACTTGCAGGTTTAACACTTTAATACACGTAGGTGTATGGTACTGCATAGATAATTTCTTTCCATTACATATTTTGCTTTTTATCCTCCTCATAAAACTATGTCCTCATGTGATCTCACTGTAAAATGTAAAAGCTGAAGATAATGACGGTGATCGATCTCAGAAACTCTATAAAAATAAAACAGGGACCCCCTGGGAATTCCAGAGGTGGGATCAGGCCTGGGGGCCATAAAACTTAGACGAGCTCACTTTTGATCTCAGTCTCACTTTTACTAAAGGAATATATAGTGGAAAAGTGAGACTGAGATCAAAAGTGATATAAACTACAAACGTGTGAAGTTTTATGGCCCCCAGGCCAGGTGCCTAGGAGGAGTAAGCATCCCCTGTTGATCAGTCACAAACATTTTCCAACTTCTTTCAGTACCAATTCTATTTTTATATACACACATTACCTGTATTTGACCAATGTAACAAAATGTGGAGGACAATCTGCCTTTTATGACTCTCTTCCTCTACAGTCAGCAAAAATCCAAAGATGTATCAATTATGAAAGACTGTGGAGTCTTTTATTTCAAGTTAACTGGGATATATCCAATTGACATATGGATGTAGGTAACAATTGTAATTGATATTACATCCTTGATAAACCTAAATGTTGTTGGAGACCACAGCAAGTGTTTTCATCTTTCTTTCTTTTTTTTTTTTTAATAAATTGCTCCATAGGAATAAAATAGATCAACTAACAGAGGAGCACCATCAGTACCCATCAGAATCCTAAATTTCTTGGACGACCTAGTTTACAGACTTCAGTGGTGGACTTTTCAAACAAAGAATTATCCTTTCAGCTAAAGTTACTTTAAAAAAAAAACAAAACAAATCCATAAATGTCTGTATAGCCAAAGAAAATATTTAGAAATGATAAAACACCAAGAAATACTTCTACATTTATCTTTATTTCTATTGGTTTTTTAATCTCTAATTATGCTTGGGAAATTTAAAGAAACACTTCTAAATATTATGACTTACATATGTAAAATAAATTTGACAATTTTTAAAGAACTGATCTGCATTAAAATGATAAAAAAATTCACAGTATGAATTAAGTACTAAATACAGAGTCTATACAACCCAGTGAAGTTAGCAGCTTGAAACATCTGTGTGAAGACACATTATAATCATTAAATATTTTATTTTCTCCCAAAAATTACTTCAACCAAATTCAAATCACCATTCCTATGATATAAAATGTTTAAATCAGTTGTGGTCCTATCATTACAAAGTATCTGTAAATTCTGACCAATAATTGCAAAGTATCTGTAAATTCTGACCAATCACATCGTAGCAAAGTAGCACCTCCCAATCATGCTAATACAAAAATATCACAGTTTTCATTGTCATGTTACTGTATATACAAGGAGGGAGATTATACAATACATAAATTATTCAAAGTTATATACAACAATCATAAATACAGTTTATTAAATAAATAGCTGAAAAAAATCTTGCTGGAACAAAAAATAGCTGTTTGCCTGTTATGTTATCACATTTGATAGAATAATGATGGAGATTTTGATTGTACAATATGTTAGTGAAAAATATCTCTACATTCATCTAATGACAAGAAAATTACAGATGTGTTGAGGATCTTGTACAAATATACAATATTTATATATTGATATTACAAAAGTAAAATGAACTATTATGTCAAATCAATTTTTGATATAAATTAAAAAAAAAAAATTGTGTGAAAATCAAGGACGGAATCATTTAGAAAAAAAACAAAACAACTCAAGTATGTGGTAAAAAGAAATAAGATAAAAATGCTCTAAAATACAGAAAAAACATACCAACAAACAATACACATACAAATCCATGATAAAAGTATAAATATATTATGCCACTTCACGAGTATCCCTCATAAAAAAAATTATGCTGGTAATATCACAGTGCAATAAATTTATAAAAACCATGAGATAAAAATTAATACTCAAATTACATCCGATGGGTAAACATACCGTGTATACCCTGATAAACCATTCAGAAAATCTGGAATATTATTGTAAACAGACAGTTGGAAATAAAAATTTTACTGGCATGTAAACTGAGCATTTTTACATGCTTTGTGCCATAAAATGTGATTTGTCTCGAAAACAAGTCAAAAGAAGCAAAGGTTGCCCGTAAGATGAATGGGCTGGGAAAATCCCTAGGGTAATCTGGCATTGCCCCTATTCCCACTTGGGGAGGAACTTAAGACAACCTTTTTCTTTTAAAATGTCCCCTTCTATTTCAAACCTTGTGGACAACCCTGAATCTATATTTCATATGAAAACTTTCTGGAATGTAATACACAACAGTGTAGGCACTTTGGAAACATTATATGGACACATGGATAGTTTAACTGTAGCACTTCTGAAAATTTTCTTTGCTCTTAATTATACTTACATGGACATTATACAACGTCATACATAGAATAATACTCATCTTTCCACTTTGGTTTGTTTTGCATGGTATTTAAAGGATAAAAAATGCTATTCAAATTGAATCAACACAAGTTTTTTCTCTTTGCTACAAGAAAAAAAGTTTCTAAAAGAGCTATCATTATAAGAAAAATTTCATCCATATACATCTCAGAAACCACCCATTCTACATAAAATCTCTGATAAAAATAATTTTAAAATCCTAATATTAATTCATTTAAGACCTAGTTAACGTTCCACAACATATTCCTTCCCATAAACCACTTCTACGTCATCATCTGACCCATGACGACCTCTGCTACGACTTCGCCTCTCGCTGCTCTGTACAGCGTAACGCCCGCTGCCATGGCGACTGGGAGCCTCGCGATACACGACTCCATTGTACGCGCGGAGATCTCCGTCTTCCTGGATGATGTCACGGTCATCCGTTATGTAATTCTCCTCGTATCTCCGTTTAGTGCTTGGACTGCGACGTTCAATTATCTGTAAATGACCACAGGCAAACATTATTAGATTCAATAAAATCAAAATTTTTCTGGTGAAATGGTTTATTTTTCTTTATATATTTTCAGTGTCCAAGGTAAAATATTTTCTCATTAATTTCCCCAAAGATCTAATTACTGAACTGTCGTTAAAATCGTCTTACCACGTCTTCCTCCTCCTGGTGCCGGTGTCGTCGCGGACTTCTGGAGCTTCGTGTCGTCTCAATGATCTGTTGGGATGAAAAAAGACACCAAAATCATTATCTTTAAAGTAAAAAGGATTAAACTTGCAAATATCATTTTATTTTAAAATCTTTTATAGCAAACTATATGTTTTACAGGTAGAATTCCAATAAATTCCTAAAGGTTTATGTTATTTACATCTACTCACACACACCACACAGATTACATAAGGATCGTTTCTACTTCAGTTATAACTAGGATACAAGGAGACACAGTTAAGATTCATTTTTTTTTCATTAGAAAGAAATGTTAATACCATTAAATGCATCTACAATATGCATTACTTTTCAAAATTCATTGTAAGCAGAGATTCTAGCTTAAAATTTATCAAACCACAACCCCCACTTAATTTGTATTCCATAAATATGTATACCAGTATTAATTTTGTAAAAAAAATATCATTTTAAAGGTTTAATATGATAAAAGATATTAAGGTTACTTAAAAAAAATCTGCTAATAAAATTTTTAAAAGCCCAAACAACTAATAAAAAGCAATTAAACAATTCAAGCACTCTGATTTTTGTTTACCCTTTCATTGTCATAGTAACCGTAACCTCTCCTTCCTGGAGAAGGTGAATATTCCTATAAACAACATTAAAAAGGGTGTCAATAAAAAGCTTAAAAATTTAGACATGTGACACCGAATTTTTCCTCTCTAATTAAAAAAAAGTACAATTAAAACATTTCAAGTCTCTTGCAGAAATAAGATGATCTCCTATTTATGACAAGGTACATGTATAATTATAATTTAACTGCATACTTGTGACTAGAATGTTTTCCAATATATCAAACATGAACAAGATTAAGAATACAGAATATTGTAATTGGCTCCAAATCTTAAAAGTTATTAATAAATGATTTTTCTAAATTCCATTAGTAAGACTATTTGTTAATATTTCAATTAGTAGCTGTGTAACCTGCAAAACCAGTGAAAAGTCAACATGAAACTGAAAGTGAAAATAGTGCTTTGTTATGGTACGGGATGCTGGAAAGATAAATTACGTTAATTAAGATGGTAGTCTTTTCTTGCTTTCTTGACCTGTGAATTCTTGAACAATTATGCTTGGCTATGAATGTCAAAATTGCATAGAGATGCAACAATTTAAAGTTATTTTTTTCCTGTAAAAAATGAAAATGATAAAAAGGAAGAGTCTATGGAGGATGTTAGTGGTATCGCTATGACAACTACTTTGATGGTATATCAAATGGTTATACCACTGGTTCCTCCACTTCCTGTCTGTAGACGTGGCGACTGGGACTCGAGCTGCGGATCACTCGCTCAACAACCTGGTAGTTTGTATATTACAGGTATTAAAATAGATGTTACATTTCTATTTCTCTCTTTCATGTATTTTTTCATTTAATTACTGTTAATCTAAGATTTTTAAATAAGACTTTTTCAATAATTTTGTGATTTCCTCAAATTCATATATACTTTGAATTCATTAAATTTTGTATAATTTGTAAAATACTAGCTATTTGATTAAATACTCAGTCCAATAATTGACCATAATTTATGGTTACTTAAAACCTTTGAAAGCTATAATCATAAATACTTTTACTCTTAAAAATACAATTACATGCACTGAAAAAGGAATAAGGAAAGTAAATTAAATAGTAAAACAACATTTCAAAAAGAATATCAGCATTACATCAGAAATAATATGGAAGGAGGCTGAAAAAGAAAACAAGACCAACACCAATGAACTAACTAAATGGGAGGGATGAGATTATACAATGGAGGAAGATAGAGGTATATACAGAGTGAGATATACCGTAGGTTCCTCGGCCTCGGTGCGAATTATTCGAGTAGGACTAGCACTGCGACTTCGTATCACACGCTCAACCACCTAAGATCACAGGACAAAATAGTGGATGTTTACATTGTGTAATACTATAACACATAGGTTAAGATTTTTTAAAATCAATAATACATAAATCATCAAATTAAAAAATGGACTTTTAATAAGATTCTACATAATTAAATTTTCCATGGATGAAAAAAATGAGCTAAAAACTAGAAAAAAAAAAATAAGCAATAGAGACTGAAAGTAAAGTTATTGACCATTCTTCAGTAAAACAAGCAGAAAAAAAGAAATAATGTGTTGCAGTCTAATAATTATGTTATACTAAAAAAAAATTTTGTTTAACTATGCAGAAAGTGTTTCAAATCATGTCTTTTTTACAATTGCTTTTGGCACTTTTTTTTCTTGAAAAATAAAGAACTTGTATAAAAAGTCTTTTAAAACTCTGAAAATTATGAAAGATGTGTATAGTAATAGA
Organism: Saccostrea cuccullata; assembly: GCF_032062105.1. Taxonomy (NCBI): domain Eukaryota; kingdom Metazoa; phylum Mollusca; class Bivalvia; order Ostreida; family Ostreidae; genus Saccostrea; species Saccostrea cuccullata. The sequence continues at coordinate 167,228 of NW_026923710.1, read as the reverse complement.
CAAAGTAGAATCTAAGTGAAGTTTCCATAGGAACTCCCTATCTAATTCCCACTCTATACTCAGTAATTACCATTTCATTGCTGGGCTCAGTTACATATCGGGTCGGGCTAGCCGAGCGCACTACCTCCTGAAAATCAGTACACTGCTATAGAACTCTCAATAAATGTGCTAAACTTCCTTTCTATCTTTTTTAAGAACTTAAAAGTTGATGTATTCACTTAATGATACTTGAAGAATGTTTTTGATTACTAGGAATAAGAAAACTTGAATTTGAATAGATAGTCAGCTTATATAATTGTTAAGTTTTATGAAATTTCAGAGATATTTTGTTAAGTACTGATAGCATTGCAGAGATATACATGTATAAAATTTGATACTTAATTGAAAAAAATAAACCCACAGTTATACATAGTTTGTAGCTATACAGAGGGTTATACATGCATGTGTTTATATGGGAGGACATTTTGATAATAACTCTACTTTTCATTAGCAGACCTGTTCCTATTGTGTTAAACTTAATTTCAACTCAAAATATAGACTTTAAGACTCATTCTTTATTTTTACTAAGTGCCATGTATATTTTAATTACAATGGATGTAAACAGGTCTGCCATTACAATATTTATCTAGGATAATTACCACTTCTTCCACAGGTTCTTCTATAATACGAACTGGGCTACCAGACCGTAATGTCTCAACCACCTGTTATCGTAAAACCAAAACCACTATATCTAAGTCTTCTTTAATGGTAAAAAGCATATATCTTAAAAACTCTAATTCTAATGTGCCCTGTGCAGGTCAGAATTGAGATTTCCCTTTGCAACATTTATAAAAAAAAAATTTAAACTCTACATGAACTCAATAACTAGTGCCAAAACATGTACACTTTTTAGTAAGCTTAACTGTCACACATCAATAACCATTAGTTTTTTAGAGAAAAAAAAACGAAACACAAAATTAACATTAAATCACTTCATCAAAAATCATTAATTCAATCTAAAGCTGTGTGATAAATGTAAAAGATTTTTTTTCTTCCCTCATAGGTAACATTCTACATGTAAAAAAACAACATTACTAAATCAAAAGAAGGGAGATAACTTACCACTTCCTCTCCATGATCGTGGTGGCGTCTGCGGTGGTGCTTCTTCTTCTTCCTCCTCTTGCGCTTCTTCTCCACATCTTCGTAGGTGTAGGAGAGAGCAGGCAGGCGGTGTGGGCGGGGGGACTCAGTCCTATAAACAACACGATAAAACACATAGAGATTACAAAAGTCACCTAAATCACTGTAATCTAAATGTGAGATAAAGTCTCATATGTCTCATGGGAAACACTTACATCAGCTGAGTAGAAACTGGAGGCACGGTCTCATAACGTACAATCTCGTAATCATTCTCCTTCCTGTAAAACACAAACAGTCCACTTAGTTACAGACAGCACACATTACATATTATGACAATATGAAAAAAGGATGAGACACTGAGTATAAACTGACCTGAATCCACCGTTCTGTACTCTGACATCGACATCTTTCCTAGACACAGCCGAGGGTTGTCTACAACAGAGAAATTATATACATGTATAAGGTAAAAGGTCATTTTAGTTAATTTTTGGATATTTTAAAAATAATTCTTTCAAAATTAGATTATTATATTGAACATATTCAAGAATAGCAGGTTATTCAATCAAGACATTAAAATCTACACTAATAGTACATGTACTTTACATCCTACATGTACCTGGTATTATAATGTAAAAACCATTTTGTATGTTGTTTAATTTTTGCCCTGGTCTTTACAATTTGCCTTGAAAAAATATCCCTTTACAAAGAGTTCATTAAACACACATTTCATTTCAGTAGTGGATTAAATTTAATGGAAGGGAAATATTTTGGTTCACATGATGTACAATCTGTACAAAGGGTTATTATCAGAATCATGCCCAATCAAACTGCTTACAATGTCACAGAGGTAAATATCAACACAATTAAGAAACTCATCACAGCTCACACACTCCAGAATATTTCCTTTTCCAAAACACTATTAAGAATTCCATTCTTGCATACAGATTATGAAAGCCAAACAAAAACATAAGCCATTCCCTTTTTTAGGGGGGAACAGAAAATTTATGCATTAAAATTGTCTGTAGATATAAGCATTATTTTTATTTGTTACTGCTGCAGAAGTTCCATCAAGTTATGGAGTAACTCGAAACAGGGGAAACATAACATGCACACTTTGATAACATTTAAGCTGGGGGTCTCTTACCGATACTTGTTAGCATGGGCAGGGTAAGACCGATAGGAACCCGCCCTTGCTGGCTCCCTGTAACTGAATTGTCACATGACATCAACAGACCAATCATATCAATAGATGAAGGTCATTAGGAAAGAAATATGAATATATTGAAATGTCATGGTCTGATATGAACATAAGGGTTAAAGTACAGAAAGTGTTAACTTTGATGAACAATTATATCACCTAAATCAAATTTGTTTGGCAGTGATTTGTGCAAAATAAGGGAGGGGGCTAGAATCAACTAAGTACCTTTTGCCTTTGATGGACTCCTCGTGGAATCGTGGAATGATGACCTCTTTCTGTGTTTCCTTATACACCTCCTTCTCCTCTGTTGGTTCCACACGACCTTTGACATCTTGTTTCTTGCCACAGATAGCCCCACATACACCTGAAGTAAGATTTTCACCCATAAAATTCTGAACATTTCTGAGTGTTCCAGAATGAGGCAGAAGAAAGTGTGGCCTTTCATGATTGATAGCTTTGTCATTTATTATGAGAGAAGAAGTAAGGGGTGTGGCCTTTATGTGATTGACAGCTGTCACTTACCATGTGTCAGGCAGCAGATGATGATAATAATGATAAGTAGAAGCAGGAGAAGTAAGGCCAGGATGATGGCGGCAATTTCTCCTGTGGAGAGCCCCGAAGTGGCTGTGGAGGCCCCAACATTGCCAGTACCTGTAAAAGTAGACATTTAAAAATATAAGAATCATACCCAATCAAAGGTCACACAACATTTAACATCACTTGTCTCCCAAGTGTTGAAAATGAAAGAACAGCTTCATTTAAAAAATATATTTTTTTTCCAAAACAAACATTAATTCTGTGGCATATTTGCAAATTATGAAGCCCAGCACTCTTCCAAACTTCAACAATTTGAATCAAACTTCATGTAGTGAGAAGCACACACAAGTACTCTGGTATTAGTTGAAGCAATGCTTATAAGCTTTAGAGGTGTAGCTATGGCTATTAAAACAATGACTATGATCATCTAAAGTAGTTGACTTTTTTCCTTTGTTATGCATACAAAGGGGGATGTGGGGATTCTCTATTGCCAAGAAACAAAAGAAAATGGAAACCAACAAATACACTGTATGATCAACAAATTGGTGATGAATGTATCAATGATTTCAAGTATTTTTTGTAAACCTTCCTGAAAAACCATACAAAGATCTATATAAGTAAAATATCATAGAACACGCCTTTTGAAATATCAAGACCGTTTTATATTGAGAGTACTGAGTTCTGGATAAAGGACTTGTGAGTATACCCTGAGACACAGTGAACTGCAGGTCCTGGGATCCTACACTGTTGGTGGCTCTACACGTGTAAACCCCCTGGGTGTCAGTTCCGCTGAAGGTGAAGGTGTACGTTTGCTGGGACCCCACCAGCTGGGAGTTACGATACCACTGGAAAGAGGCAGTAGGATTGGCGTCCACGTTACAGCTCAAGGTGACTGCGGTGTCCACAGTGGCAGTCACTATCTTCTGTGCTTCAGTTCGGGCATCGACAGGAGCATCTGGACAATACAAGCAATAAGGAATGAGCAAATTACATACTTCTTGATTAATATCTTCAATATTGATATTAATTTTTAAATTATCTCCATTTTTGTAGTAATTTTTTTTTCTCAAAACCCTTCCATTACTAAATTGTAAAATTTCTGGTTCCAACAAAAGCTACTTGAAATGTCCAAGTATAATGTAGGAATGGGAAATCCCTTTTTCCCTTGTTCCTTCAAACAATTAAGATTCAATAAAACTTACACTGGACATTGACAGTAACCCCTGGACTATCCAATGTTCCCAGTGTATTAGTTGCTCTACAAATGTAAGTTCCAGCATTCGTCCTCAGGGCATTAGTAATTGTATAGGTATTTCCTGTCCCAACCACTGTACTAGTAGTAGTACTACTACTGAACAACCAGGTGTAAGTTGGGCTTGGTTGTCCTTGACCTGAACATTGCAAGGTCAAGGCCCCTCCAAGATTGACATTTCTGTTTGATGATCCTGCTATCAGAACACTGCTTGGCACAGCTGTAAAAATAAATAATTTAACACTACATAATAGTGAGCATGCAAAGTATACAAAGCCGTTTGTATTCGATCCTTTCTTTATATATAATTTTTGTAATGCTACAAAGATTTAAGTGAAATATTTCCTTTATAACTGACAGCAAATTTTGAGACATAAAAAAAGCATCTATTCACCAAGCATTTAAATAAGAAATGTTTGGACACTGACCCCCTGTGACTATAAGCACGCTCCCTGTGTTACTCCTGGTGGTTCCTATGGCGTTCCTGGCCGAGCAGTAGTACGTCCCAGCATCCCCTGGCTCAAGGTTACTGATGGTAAGGTCAGGGACAGAGGGAGTGGAACCGTTGAAGCGTCCCGTCACTGTGATAGAAGTGGTTACGCCTGAGCTAACTTTCTCCCATGTGACCTCTGTTACGGCTGGGTTTGCATTACTGATCGTGCAGGAGATGACAGCTGTGCTCTTCTGTAGCACTGATTGGCTGGAAGGACTGACGGTTACCGTGGCAGCATCTAAACAGGAACAGGAAGTCATTTAAAATCAAATCACACAGAATGGCTGATAAATTCTTTTTCTTATTCAGTATCACATCTTAAGGTTTTACTGAACTCTGATTAAAGCTGTAAAATACAATGTAATCAATTAAAGGATTCAAAATATTGACAACACTTCATATCTTTAAATTTCAGAAAACTTACTTTTTTACAGTGTTCAAGTTGATATAATCAACAAGACTTCAGCAAACTTAAAATTTGTAAGTATCTTTTGAAAACATAGTACAATTAACAGTAACACACAACATATAATATTAAGTATAAAATAGATCAAACATAGAGTACCGAAATTTATAATGATGATAAAACACATATACATCACGCTGTAAGATGAGGAACACTTAGGGTATTAGAGCATGGTATGGCATGTTAGATTTTTTTTCAAAGTTTAGCTTGACTAAATGAGTTGTATGTGAATATAGGTAGGATTAATTAATGACAAAGCAAAATGAGAAAATGTTTATGCTGCTTTAAATGATGTTTAAATTAACCTACAATATAAACACACATAGAGTTATAAACTATTGTAGGAATTTCTATTAAGGCAATAAAATTTTATATATTTGTAAAAAGTTTAAAATAGAGATATACTAAAAGCTTATTATTATTTTGTGTTAAACATTTCATGGCTTTTTGTTTATATAAATCAAAACCAATATTTAAACTAGTAAGCCTATACATTGTAGTTATTTACAATTTTTATATGTGGTAAATTCACTTCACAACTTAAGCAGTATTTCAGTATTCATTATGTGTTCGCTCAGACTACATACACATAACACATGTACTCACTGCCAGTGGCTTCTAAAAAAGCCTGTTCGCTGCGCCCCTCTCCGAATACGTTTGATGCGATACATGTGTAATAACCTTGGTCGGAGGCTGCTACCGACAAAATCGTGAGAGACGGCACTGCCACCGTGCCCCCTTGATATTTTGTAGGATTAGAGGCAATGCTTATGATAGTTCCTGAGTCGCCTTGGTTGGCTCTAAATTCCCATAATACAGATGTCTCTTTTGGTAAAGCCTCTGTGATTACGCATGTGATGGTGATGTTTTGACGTTTTTGTATGGATAAAGATGTGTCTGGTATTGTTACATTAGGAATAACTACAAAAAGGGTTGTTAGTAAATATACATATGTAATATCTGGCATGCAGAGAAAAAAAAAGCTAAAGAAATTTCTAAATTCTGAAATAATTAAATGAGATCAGAATTGGCATATTTTTCAGAATACTATGCTAATATGCATGCTTTTGACAGATTTACAGATTACATTTTAACAATAAAGTACATGTATTAGTAAGAACTGGTTAGAGAGGAAAATATGAAAATATAGTGCTCGAATTCAGGGTGCAAAAAAAATTTCTGAGGTGATTTCCCCCTTCCCCGCCAAACATTTGAAATCATCCAAATTTTCCAATAGTGCCCATCACCACACACAGACTTACTTCCAGTGATGGTTAGAGTGGCTGAGTCTTCCCCCGGCCCAACTATATTGGTTGCCTTGCAGGTGTAAGTGCCAGCATCCGTCAAGGCAGCCGAATTGATGGTTAGATTTGGATTAGAGGTACCACTGGCCAGGGTGTACTTGGTGTTGGACTGTGCGATAGTTATGGTATTCCCGCTGGTGGGTCGGAATGTCCACTCCACAGAAGTGACAGGGGGATCTGCCGACACGGAGCACGGGATCTGTATGTCATTCCCAATTAAAACCGAGTAAGATCCCAATGGAATGTTGGGAGCGGGCTGACCTGAAAATTGGATTGGATTCCTTAACTCTGTGTGGCTCCCAAAATTTTCCCTAATTACTTTTATCATTTGATTTAAAAAATTGAAATAAGATAATTTTTAATAATTGTTTGTAAATTCAAAAATGCTGGATTTATTTCTTTTCTGTGAAAATATATCTTTTAAAAATAATTGTTTGTATGCTTGAGTTAGTACAATGTGCAAAAGAATAAAAAGCAAAATATAAAATGTGATGTGAAAAATTATTTCTTGACATTAAAACATTATAGCCAAATCGATCACTTGTGTTCTAAAAAACAAATACTAAGTAATTGCAGCACAAAGATGTCATTTCCCTCAAAAGACTTGCAGGATTCACACAATTTCTTAAATGACCAGGCACCCCCAAGTACCACCCACAATGTACTCACTTCCCGAAACATACAAATTAACAACTGGACTATTGCTTAGTCCAGCTGCGTTTCTGGCATAACAGTTGTAGGCCCCCTCGTCCACATAATCCACACTGTTGATAATGAGTGACGGATCTGACAGAGTCACACCCCCGTATCTATTTATATTAGTATTGCTAAATATATTTTGGGAGCCCAGGTGATTCCTCCTTTGCCAGTAGACAATAGTAGCTGGGGGGTCAGCAATCACAGAGCAGGTCAAGGTCACATTATGCCCCAAACTAACCGTGTATCTAGTTGATTCAATGGAAATGATAGGAGCCTCTGTTTCAAAAGAGGACCAAAATGGAAATTTAGGAAATAAAAGAAATAGGAAAAGGCCATTTAACAGCATTGTCCAGAATTAGCATGCTTATTACAAGCTATTGTAATAATCATGCTAAGTTTGTTTCTAGTTCTATGAATGCTCTATAAATTTAGTTTGCAATACCCATGAATATATAAGCATAAAGAACATTCAAGCATATTCCCAAACAATTTTCAATTTCAGTCAGGGGTAGTGCAATCCTCTCTTTTCAATACAGAACCAATCATAGAGCTTGTTACATGATGTGCATGGAAAGGAAGATACTGGTACACATGGGGTATAAACAGGAATACATGCATTTCTACATCGAAATTGGTATTATGATATAGAATCAGATGAGCTATATTTACCTGAAAAAGATGAAATGTTACGAGATTATCAAGGATACAAGGCATGGATATATATAACATGCAGGTCTGAAATATTCTAAAATATAATTAATATACAAGAATAAAGATCATATTGTGTTAATGTTTTTTTCATAAAATGACTTCCCCCCTACCCATCAATGGAAATGAAATATAATTTGTGCAGTGGGTATATATGCTATGTTGACAATAAATGCACTGTAGCTAATAAGCAGTACAATATGGATATGATACGTGTTTAACATGCGACATATATGGTACAGGATGCATGTTTACTCACTGCCAGTGACAGTTAAAATGGCCACACCACTTTCGCTAGTGCCTGCAGCATTGGTTGCTAGGCAACTGTAATTGCCATTGTCATGAACATCAAGGTTTGAAATGATTAAGTTGGGAGATTCGATGGTGCTGCCCGAGTATTTTGAGGATCCTGACACATCAATGGTGCCAGACCCACTGGGGGTGGTCTTCTTCCAGTAAACATTTAGTACAGGAGGGTCATTGGTTGTCACGGAAACAGTGCATGCTAGGGAGACATTTGTTCCAATCACAGCTGAGTAGCTGCTTTGCTGTACAAAAACAGAGGGTTTGTCTAATGGAAGAAAATGGATGAAAGTAAGAGGTTAACTTTGGATAAGAAAAGGAAATGGGAAACTAATATTAAATACCAGGTAACAAGATCTTTAAAGTTGTGTGAAATTGATATGCCATTGCACCTATAATTATTTTCTTAATGCTTTGCATGACATATTACCAAAATAGTCATATATCTCTTGCATATTAAAAAAAAAATAATCCCATGTAAACTTTCTACAAGAAAAACATCTTCTAAGTATTTTACCATCCAGTGAAAAAAAATGGCTAATTCAATTAAATTTACACAAACAGAAAATCTTTATTAAAAAAATTACATCCCTTGATTGTTAAATGTTTCTTTAAAAAGTTCTTTTTCAATCGGTAAGTGTTGTATTTTGAAGAAAAAATGTTTTCATTGAAAAGCAGAATAAATTTAAGAAATTGTGTAAGCAAAGTGATATGCATCATTAATTAAAAGTTCCAAGAATAGTACTAAAAGTGGCAAGATATCTGTCATGTCCAAAAGTCAGAAAACTGTATTCAAAAGTTAGAGAGATTCTTTGTTCCTACTACTTGGTGACTACTTCTATTTGACTTACCCCCTAACACCTGCAGAGTGGCAGTGTTTGGACTGACACCCCTCCCGACCTGGTTTGTGGCGGTGCAGCGGTAGGACCCTGCATCGCCGAACACAAGGTTGACAATCGTCAGATCATAGACTGTAGTGTTGCCTCCATAATACTTGTTGGGTGACAGTGTGGAAACGCTTTGGTAGCCACTATTTACAAACTTCTCCCATTGAACGGAAGTGATAGCTGGAGTTGCAGATATTGAGCACTGTAGTGTGACATTCTGTCCATAGGTGATTCGATAGGTTGTTGTTGGCAGAGAAACAACAGGTATACCTAGAGTAAGAATTTGAAATCAATCTATTAAAAACAAAATTCAAAATAGGATGTAAAATTCCGAAGCAAAACTGATACTGTATACAGGGTTATTTTCATCCTGTCTTATTTTCGCCCTTTCACACTTGCAAACAATTTTGCCCTGTTTAAAATTGGCCCAGTCATAATTTTGTTTAAGAAATTATACTATATTCTTTGAACTCGTCCCGTTTAAATTTCGCCCAAACGAGGGTAGGGCGAAAAGGCGTAAATAAAACGGGCGAAAATTTCCTTGTATACAGTAATTAACCTTAAATCAGAAATTTGCTAAAATAATTCTGTTAATTTCTTGAACTGCATTAATACATTACTTTATAAAAAGAATGATTTATAATATAAGTAGCTTATTTTGAAAGGAACAACTAATAAATATTTTAAGTGTTATGTGACAATTAGTAAAAATTAATAAAATTGAAAGATTATATATGAATATAGTTAATGCTAAATCAATATTATGCTAAAATGTTATCCATTCAAAAGATAGACATCACTGCATTATTAATGAAATATATAAACTACTAGCATGATGTCAAACATTACAACAAGAAAACAAGCACCATAAAGCAATAAGCAGCAGAGCTATAATGCAAAAGCACAGGAATATATAAATAAAATACAAAAATACAATACTACAACATCAAATTGAACATAAGAAATTTTCTAAATAAAACAATAAAAAAAGAACAAAATATTCAAAGAATGTTTCAATGCATATAATATCGGTTCTTTTCGTAAACTAAAACTAAGGGAGATAAGTACGGATTTAAGGACTTGTGGAAGGCAAGAAGTCTGAATATACAAGTCCCTCAAGGAACCAAGAAAGAGATGGAGACATGATTAGTACTGCTGTGTCGCAGTGTTTAGGTATACATATGTATATATATAGAAAAAGAGTTTCTGGTCGTGATTCAACTCACTTCCTGAGACCGCCAGGCGGGCAGAATCAGTGCTTGTGTCTATGACATTTGTGGCCCTGCACTCGTAAACTCCGGCGTCAGAACTGGCAGCCGAGTTCACGGTCAGATTGTAATAACTACCTCCGGTAGACACAGTGTACTTAACACTAGAGGTTGTGATTTGTATTCTATTATTAGAATTTGAGGTGAAGAACCAGGACACCGATGTTGCACTGGGGGTGGCACTGATTGTACAGGGGATTGTGACAGCATTGCCTATTATGACATTGTAAGTACTGCTGGTAATAGAAACAACTGGTCTGCCTGAAAAAAAAAACATAAAAAGATTATTTATAATACATTGGGTCTAAAGTAATGTAATATCCTTATAGCTGTAATTATCTGATATTACAATATTATGTTATTACAATAATCTGTTTAATATAATAGTTTTGATATAGAAGATATTTATTATAATTATAATAATGTAGTACTGTCTGTAATAAATTTTAGTGGCTTACTTCCTGTCACAGAAAGGGAAGTAGTATCAGATCCTGTGCCAACTGCATTAGTAGCACTACACTGGTAGGTTCCAGAATCACTCGAACTGACCGAGAGAATGGTCAGTTGTGGGAAATTCAAGGAGTTTGACAAAGTATATTTGGATGAGGAAGCACTGATGGTGACCTCTGACCCACTTCCTGATGTGAATTTCCACTGGACAGAAGTGGCGGCCGGGGAGGCTGAGACGGTGCACGGAATCACCACATTACTTCCTGTTACAGCGGAGTAAGAGGTCTGAGTAATGTCTACCACTGGTCTACCTGATAAACAATAACATGTCAGCATTATTCAATTACTCCAGCAATGGAATGAAATATTTATACAGTGAATATTATTCCATCAGATGATAATAAACACAAGACTTGAACTGAGCATGCAGTCAAGAATCAAACTTGCATTCATTAGACATTAAATATTGCACACAGTATATATACGCATGTTAAATAATATATTTTTCTTTCACAAATTCAGATGTTAAAAATGTTAGAAATATTCCCACTAACTTCCGGTCACAGAGAGGGTAGCTTGATCTGAGGCCGTTCCCTCAGCATTGGTGGCACTACACCTGTAGGTGCCACCATCAGCACTGGTGGTGCCGCGGACAATGAGGGTCCGGTCAGTGGAGGAGGAAGACAGGGTGTATTTGGTGGTGGATTGTGTGATCTGTGTCTGGGAGTTTGTGGAGGAGATAAAGGTCCAGGAGAATGAGGTGGCGGCTGGATTGGCGGAGACAGAGCAGGGAATGGTGGCATCCTGTCCTTGTATGGCAGTGTACACATTGTTGGGAATATTTACTGTAGGCAGACCTGTAAATCATTTTCATGGTTAGATCACACCTTTGTGGATAATCCTACCATAAAGAAAAATCTCTTTTTTTGGACTGTATAATTGGTAAATTAGGGATGTAAACTTCAACAATAAATCAACCTACTTCCTGATACAGTCAGTGTGGCAGAATCTGAGGCGGTTCCAATACTGTTGGTGGCAGTACACCGATAAGTTCCTGAGTCTCCACTGTTGGTGGTCCTCACCACCAGGGTACTGCCTGTGGATGACGTGGTCACCGAATAGTCAGCAGTGGAGGTGGTAATCTGTACCTGGGCGTTATTGGTCGAGATAAACGTCCACGAGATGGTGGCGCTAGGATTGGCTGACACGACACAGGAGATAGTTACATCCTGGCCAGAGACAGAAGTGTACGTGTTTTGTTGAATGTTGACAGTGGGAAGGTCTGAAAAGTAATCACTCTGTGTGCTGGCTTATCTTGTACAACATTAGCTAAAAGCCAAAACTTTACAAGCACATACACTGCAAAATGTTAGTAAATGCAACAAGCTTTTTTATTTAAAAAAGTTGAGGCCCAAATTTCTGAACTTTTGAAATTACATGTACTGCCAAAGAAAGGAAACTTTAAAAAATCCAAAAAAAATTAAGAAAATCAAATCTAGTATTTTGCAAAATATTCTACTAAGAAATGCAAAATATTCTATAAAATATTGCATTGATATGTTCTTTCAAGAAAATGCAACAAAATGGTAATATAACTGTCTTGTCATGTTGATTTTAAGCTTTAGGCCTCAATAGTGTTACAATGGTTACTTGTCATGCTGATCAGTTAGCATTCATTGTCAGTATTATTTTGACCCCACGCAAAGCTGTGATATCTGGAAATACCAAACTTACTTCCAGTTACGTCCAGGAATGCTGAATCTGCGCCCTGTCCCACTTGATTTGTGGCTCTACAGGTGTATGTCCCCTCATCTCCATTGTCCACCCCCTGTACAGTCAGCGTGGATTGCGATGTTGACGCTGTCGCTATGGAGTAACCGGGCGTGGAGGAGGTGATGGTAATCGTGGATCCCGAGGTGGAGGAACGGAACGTCCACTCGATGGAACTGGCCGTGGGATTGGCGTTCACAAAACACACTATCTGCTGGTTTGATCCTATGATGGCAGTGTAGGTGGTCTGGGGAATTGTTACAGTGGGGAGACCTACACAAAATCAAAAATACCACTTAATCTCACTTTTCTCATTTCCAACATCTCATAAATTTTGAGAAAAAGAAACACATGAACTTCAAATAGATTATATCTATAGGTCATATTTTTTATTTCCACAGAACAAATTAACATTCATTCGGTCTAAATGCAAATATAGTGAATATATTATTCTCATGGTTTCTTTATCATTTTGTTTTTAAAATAATGAGCATTTTTGTAAAATTTGTTATAAGAAAAATGTTACTCACTGCCAGAAACACTTAGTGTGGCTGAATCCGACGTCGTTCCAACAGCATTGGTCGCTCCACAGCGGTACGTGCCGGAGTCACTGGTGGTGGTGGACCTCACAATCAGGTTACCATTTGTAGAGGACGGGTTGAATGTGTACTTAGATGTAGAGGTGGTAATCTGTGTCTGTGACTGAGATGTCGAGATAAAGGTCCAGGTTATTGTTGCAGCAGGGTTAGCTGATACAGAGCATGGAATTGTGACATCCTGCCCGGTTACAGCAGAGTAAGAATTCTGGGGAATATTCACTGCTGGCAGACCTGTAAATGATAGAAAAACAAGCACTGAAGCCTCTCTGCAAAGAAATTTGAGGAAAGATACTTGAATGAAAACTGCTTTGATACAGGATATTTGTTGTAAAGTGAACTTGGTTATTGAAAGTTTTTATTCAAATGTTACAATGGTTACCTGCCATGCTGATCATTAGCATTCATTGATAAAGACTTACTCAAGATTTTCTGGAAATAACTTACTTCCAGTTACTCCAGAGAGTGCACTTGCTGCCCTGTCCCACTGTGTTGGTGGCTGTACAGGTGTATGTCCCCGCATCATTGTCCACCCCCTGTACAGTGTCAGTGTGGATTGCGATGTTGACGCTGTCGCTATGGAGTAACCGGGCGTGGAGGAGGTGATAGTAATCGTGGATCCCGAGGTGGAGGAACGGAACGTCCACCCAATGGAACTGGCCGTGGGATTGGCGTTAACGAAACACACAATCTGCTGGTTTGATCCTATGATGGCAGTGTAAAACAGGACAGCTGGATTGTTTCCTGTGACTACACCTACAAAATCAAAATACCACACGTTAAGATAATGTCACTTTTCTTAAGGCAAGTTCTCTCATTGAAAAGAAAAGGACCACATCCACTGCAACACCTTTTTTCATATTTATAGATCAAATTAAAATCTCTCAATGTACCGTAATTTAAATATAGTTTGTTTTTTCTCAATTACCACTGGCAATGTAAAATATTTTTTCGACTATTCCAAGTTACAAAAGTGTAGCCACATCCGAAATGCCCCCAAATCAGTAAAATTTATGTCAATTTCAAAGCAAATTTGTGCCACTTTCGTAACTTTTTTGATTATTTTTCGCAAAAAAATTAATGCCCCGGTAAACAATAAGATATATATTCTATAGCTTTCTTACAAAATGAATTCCATTAATTATCTGTTGATGACAAAGGAAAACAACATTGCTTCATCTATTAAATAATTCCTCAACGTATTATCCATGAACATCATGCAGGTATCCATCTTGTGAAGTTAGAAGTCGCGATCGTGTACTAAACAAAAACCGCAACCGTTTCAAAATTTAAAATACGGAAAATTTTCACGATCACAACTGTAGTATTTTTACACGGTATACAAAGATTGGCTTCTAACAGAATTTTAATTGTCTGACAGATAAAGGGATTTACACCTGATATATATGTTACACATCATTGAACAAACAAAGCCGTGAAATTCATGTTGACAGTAAAATTGGGATTATCTGTTGATGACAAAGGAAAACAACATTGCTTCATCTATTCAATAATTCCTCAACGTATTATCCATTAACATCATGCGGAATCCATCTTGTGAAGTTAGGAAGTCGCGATCATGTACTAAAAGTAAAACCGCAACCGTTTCAAAATTTAAAATACGGAAAATTTTCACGATCACAACTGTAGTGTTTTTACACGGTATACAAAGATTGGCTTCTAACAGAATTTTAATTGTCTGACAGATAAAGGGATTTACACCTGATATTACACATCATTGAACAAACAAAGCCGTGAAATTCATGTTGACAGTCAAATTGGTAATGTACTCTCAATTAAATTTATATATTAAACTTATAAAGTTTTAATATGATTTCAGTTCTTTACTGTTGCTTGATTTATACATTCAATGGTCATTTGCATGTTTTAGCAAATCCCTGGAAAAAAAAATAAAAATGGCGGACATCGAAGTAATTGTCGTCCACCGGTAAATAATGTCTAAATAAAATTTATTAGGAATGTCTCAAAGTTATTACTACTGTAGATCACTTAATTTTCGCGACACCTTATTTTCGCGAGATAGTCATTGACTCTTTATTAGCGAGACAACATTTTCACGAATCGTGGTCATTGCTCTATATAATCTTAAGGATTTCTATTATATGCGAGACTTAAAATTTAAAAATATTCTCAATTTAATTACGCGAAAATAAGGTAAAAATAAAAAGTGATATACAGTATTCTATATTTCATATTTTCAAAATTATAGCTGTAAAATAATAACATATTTATGTTATTTATGCCTCATTTAACAACAGTGTGAAACTACGGAGGCATTGAAAGGCAAGTTGACTTAAATAAGTAAAACACAATTCAAAGAAGTTTTAACAACATTTTTTTTAAAAAACTTTATTTAAATGCTGTACTCATTAAAATACTTGTTTATTTTCTTGATACGTTCATGTCACAGAATAACCCCGGTAATTTTAGGGGTTTACCTGTTTACATTGTATCTGCGTAGAATCTCTCTTTGGGAAACAAATCCTCGTCCTATATAGTAAGTTCAATCTATCTTAGGATTTTTCAAAAATTAAGGCTGAAAATGAGCCTTTTGACCTATATACCCCATCAACCTATAATCCCGAAATTACGGTAAATATAATATTTTGTCCTTAACATTTAGTTTAATAATGAACATTTATAAAATTTTGTTACAGGGCTGAAAAGAAACTTACTGCCAGAAACACTGAGTGTGGCTGAATCTGACGTCGTTCCAACAGCATTGGTGGCCCCACAGCGGTAGGTGCCGGAGTCACTGGTGGTGGTAGATCTCACGATTAGGTTACCATTTGTAGAGGACGGGCTGAATGTGTACTTAGATGTAGAGGTGGTAATCTGTGTCTGAGATTGAGATGTTGAGATAAAAGTCCAGGATATGGTAGCTGTTGGGTTAGCTGATACAGAGCAAGGAATAGTGACATCCTGTCCAGTTACAGCAGAGTAAGAATTCTGGGGAATATTCACTGCTGGCAGACCTGTAAATGATAGAAAAACAAGCATTGAAGCCTCTTTGCAAAGAAATTTGAGGAAAGATACTTGAATGAAAACTGCTTTGGTACAGGATATTTGTTATAAAGTGAACTTGCTTATTGAAAGTTTTAGTTCAAATAGTTAAGTATGGAACCTGCCCAGGGCATAAATTCAATCCTGATAAAGACTTACTCAAGATTTTCTCTAGAATAACTTACTTCCAGACACGGAGAGAGTAGCACTTGCTGATCTGGTCCCCACTGTATTGGTGGCAGTACAGGTGTATGTTCCCGCATCATTGTTCTGGGCAGACAGAACTGTGAGTGTGGATTGTGTCTGGGAGGAGGATGTGACAATGCTGTACCCTGAGGTAGAGGGGGTGATGGTGAGGGAACCACCCCCTGTTGACTGGAATGTCCAGGTGATGCCAGTAGCTGCTGGAGTGGCACTCACAAAACAGGACAGCTGGACATTGTTTCCTGTGACTACACTGTAGGAGGAGGAGCCAAAGTTAACTGATGGTGCACCTGTGGAAGTGAATCAAAGACTTGTATTTTTCCATGACAGATTTCTCTCAAACCAATAAAGTTTGTTTTACCCCCATTTATTATCCTTAGTAAAAGCAATGTAAAATGGTTATTTTTTATACTCACTTCCAGTAACAGAAAGAGTAGCCACATCCGAAGACGTTCCAACAGCATTGGTTGCTTGGCAACGGTACGTGCCAATGTCACTGCTAGTGGTAGATCTCACAATCAGGTTACCATTTGTAGAGGACGGGTTGAATGTGTACTTGGATGTAGAGGTGGTAATCTGTGTCTGTGACTGAGATGTCGAGATAAAGGTCCAGGTTATTGTTGCTGCAGGGTTGGCTGATACAGAGCAAGGAATTGTGGCATCCTGTCCAGTTACTGCAGAGTAAGAATTCTGAGGAATTGTCACCACTGGTAGACCTGGTAATGACAAAAATAATTCACTGTTAAAAATATATTCTACACTCAAGGAGAAAATTCTACAACATGACACTTAATGTACCTTTTGCAGTTAATGTTAACAGTCATTTTCTCAATCCAGTTTATATGATTTTTTTGTATTTTTTCAAGAAAAAGAAAAAAATTGGTTCCTGAAATTAAATTGCTTTCAAGTTTAAAATTTATGTAAATTAACATTTGCATTAAACCAATATACTTGTAAAATGAAAAATATTGGGAGCTCATTGAATATCTATACATTTCATGATTAACCAAAATGCTGTTTAAAACAAGATACAACAGAAAGATTATCTTAGTAATTGTTTTTTTATTGAAAACAGTAATAAATTCCATTTTGTGTACAAGCAAAAAGAAAAATGGTGAGTGCAATGCTGTGCAATGCAGTACAGGTAGCAACTAAACTTTTCCCTTGCTGTTAAACAAGACTTTTATATTTTTTCAATTTTCAATTTTTTCCTATGCTACTTTCATTTATGACTATGGCATAATGTGAGAGAAATGTTTGAAAGCCATTGAAAACAACTAATGCATCATCACTCTTGTTTTTGAATGGAGCTGAGTCTTCTATTTTGTCTAATGGTACATAAATGCTGAGTTTTTTTGGTCACTTATAATGATGAGCAATTCTCATAATTATATCACTCACTTCCAGTAACAGAAAGCGTCGCAACATCTGACACCGTTCCAACAGCATTGGTCGCTCCACAGCGGTACGTGCCGGAGTCACTGGTGGTGGTGGACCTCACAATCAGGTTACCATTTGTAGAGGAGGGGTTGAATGTGTACTTGGATGTAGAGGTGGTAATTTGTGTCTGAATTTGGGAAGTTGAGATAAAGGTCCAAGTAATTGTTGCAGCCGGGTTGGCTGATACAGAGCATGAAATAGTGACATCCTGGCCAGTTATAGCAGAGTAAGAATTCTGAGGAATATTCACCACTGGCAGACCTGTTTGTGACAAAAATTCATACTTAATTCATTTAATTCCTTGTTTTAAAATGTGAACATTAATCAAACAGCTTAAAACTTAATGTGCTCTTGACAGTCCATTTCAAAGTAACTTCCTAGCTGAATTAAATTCTCTTTAAAAGTATTTCAAATTTTTAATTTTTGGAGGAAGTCTCAATTAATGTTGGCCATGGAAAGGTACATCTATTCCTTGAGTAAAATAAGACGACTTAAAATGGGTCAGAAAAAAAAACTTACTTCCAGACACTGAGAGAGAAACACTTGCTGATCTGGTCCCCACTGTGTTGGTGGCTGTACAGGTGTATGTCCCCGCATCATTGTTCTCGGCCGACAGAACTGTCAGTGTGGATTGTGTCTGGGAGGAGGCGGTGACAATGCTGTACCCTGAGGTAGAGGGGGTGATGGTGAGGGAACCACCCCCAGTGGACTGGAATGTCCAGGTGATACCAGTAGCTGCTGGAGTGGCACTCACAAAACAGGACAGCTGGACATTGTTTCCTGTGATCACTGTGTAGGACTGGGATCCAAAACTGACTGATGGTGCACCTTAAAGGATTATTAAAACTTGTATGTAACCTCAAATGCTGAGTTAATCAGGTGTGATTTTCATAAATGCATATGGAACTTAAAGAACAGAAAGTTTATTTTTTTCACCAGTAGTCAGATTAAGCTGTATTTTGTGTTCCTTTATGGCACTTATATTTTATTTTCTTCTTAAAAACTGTAGTTATAAACTATTACTTAAACTCACTTCCAGTAACAGAGAGGGTTGCTACATCTGATGTTGTCCCAACACTATTGGTTGCCTGGCAACGGTATGTGCCCGAGTCGCTGCTGGTGGTGGATCTAACGATCAAGGTGCCGTCAGTGGAGGAGGGGTTGAATGTGTACTTAGTGGTGGAGACACTGATTTGTGTCTGGGACTGAGAGGTGGAGATAAAGGTCCAGGTAATCGATGCTGTGGGGCTAGCAGATACCGAGCAGGGAATTGTCATGTCCTGCCCAGTTACCGCACTATATGAATTTAGGGGAATATTTACCGAGGGCAAACCTAGAGAAAACAAAATGGTGTCCAGTGATGGTCAAGGGGAGATGCGGGCCTTTTACATCAACTGTGTCATGGGAGAGAATGATCTCTCAAACCATGGGAGTCAATGGAAAGACTACAGTCTTGGTTGCTACTAGCATGCATAACAGGAAAAATGTGAAGGAAAAGAATTTTTTAAGGAAAATCTAACAACAAAATGTGTCAAACAACAACTATTAAGTCAAATGATCTATTTCATTTTTTTTAACAATGTGCAAGAAAATCAATTGCCAATTAACACTGATTAAAGTGATGCAAAGGGGGACTGCTGCCAATGTCAAATGTAATTTTAAATTTTTCAGGACATTTTTGAAGGAACACTTCTTACTTAAAAAAATTAAGTCAACTACAAAATTATGTTATCAAAACTATACAAAGCACAGGAAAAGCTTTTAATTGCAATCCCCCTAAAACACACTGCAAAAAATAGTTCACTAATTGAAAAGCATGCTTAAATTCAACCAAATTCCACCAGGTTAAACCATGTCAGATTCAAAAAATGTGAAGAAAAACTGCAGAAGTTAGGCAGTTTAGACCAAACAAAAGCAAATGATTAAATCTGAAGCTTCAGCAACCGACTTACTTCCTGACACAGTGAGTGTTGTATTGGCAGACCTGGTTCCCACTTGGTTGGTGGCCAGACATCGGTACAGACCCTGATCAGAACTGGCTGCTGTATTCACGGTCAGAGTGGAGGAAGATCCCGAGGTACCGCTGATGCCATATTTAGACGAAGACGAGATGGAAACAAAAGAATTACTGCTGGCGGCCTGGAACTGCCATGTTATAGAAGTGACGACAGGATTGGCTGACACGGAGCATATCATATTGATACTACTTCCCGTTATAACGGAGTAAGTGGACTGCATGTTTACAGAGGGGTAATCTACAATCAGATAAAAATAATTTTATTGACTTTAACAGAAAGTTAAGGTTTCCATAGAATATTGTATCAATGGATTTGTTTCAGAAAATGAAGTGCAAACGGTGAAACCTAACTACCAAAATAACTTATACCTATAACTACCAGTACCCATATCATGCATTAATCGTCTAATTTATCACCCTCTCAAAGACACTTTGAATCAAAATCAATTAATTTTCAAACAAGCTATTAAGAAAGATTCTTAAATAGTACAGACTTTTAAAAATTTTCACTGACTTTGTGTTTTCATATAAAGTTTTTTTAAGGTTTCCATATTTGCTATTAATAAAAGGGAACCCTTGTATGACCACATGTTAAACCTTTTTGCCTTTGCCAAAATAAAATATAGCGACTGAGTTATGCATAGTTCGCAAATTTGACATTCTGCGTAATATCCGTTTATTCGTCGTGTTTTGAACTAGAATATCAAACTTACAAACTAATAGCCGGCGATCCTAATCTACCAAAATGTGACAATAATTTGGAATTTCCCACTTTTGATATTTTTCTACGGTGATCTAGTAACGTCCTAATTTTCAAAGAAAATATCGATTATATGCCGAAAGAAATATTATGCCATTGATAATTTATTAAATTAAACATTTAATTTCTTTAAGTATACACGGAATTTATATTTAAAAACATGAAACATTCAAATAAAGCTTTACAAAATTATTTCTAGGCCACTCTTGAGAAAGAGATTTTTTTTAACATTATTTAGCAATACAGCTTAATATGGTCTTAATTAACAACAAATAAATTTCCATGTCAAATAATGTAATCATTTTGTCAATTTACTAGTATTTTTGACACTGTAAAATTTACAAGGATTTTGCCCGACAAGATTTCCATAGTTTACTTGTTTTATAAATACCAGAAAACATTTGAATCAAAATCAATTAATTAAATTCAAAGAGCAAGCTATGCAAGAATCCAGATGAGTTAAAATCATTTTAAAATAAGGAGAATTATTGTTTTATGTGTGATAAATTACAAACATCTTTCACAAGTTTATTACTTATTTACTAATCCAATAATGGGGCTAAAGAGCTAGGTTCCCTTTAGGCATAAAATGGCCCTGTTCTTATATTAATTAATTGAATATCACCCTCTTTCCCATTTACTTAAAAAGGCCCTGAGTGGTTCTTGCTCTTTAACCATTTCCATAATAAAAAAATCAAAATACATCATCTTAATCTCATTACAAACTACTTCCTTACTTCCTGTGACAGTCAGTGTCGCCGTGGCTTGTCTAGTTCCCACTGAGTTGGTCGCGGAGCAAGCGTAACTTCCCTGGTCATTACTGTTCGCCGTCCTGACCGTCAGCGACGAGGAACTTGTGGAGGAGGAGAAGGTGTATTTAGATGTTGACGAGGAGATTGTCGTTGTGCCACCAGAGTTCGCTGTGAAGATCCACCTAATCGTGGCCGCGGGATTGGCTGACACAGAACATGTCATGGTGACATCGCCATTCATCACCACACTGTAACTCAGCTGGGCCACGGAAACACTGGGAACATCTGACAAGCAAAAATTAAAGTACCATGAATAAACATATTCAAAAGTTCTGTTTTATGTTGTTTTTGGTTAATCTTATTTTCACTTTGAATAGCTATTTCCCTTAAACTTCAGCAGTTAAGAAAACAATCTATAACACGTGGCTATAAAATCTACATTCATTCCATTTTATGTATCAAAGAGAGAGACCAGTTTCATTATAAAGCAATTTCTAATTCAACATAAATTACTTGAATAATAACAAGAAAAGCATACTGGAAGCAAAATGCAGCTAAAACTAAGAAAGGTAAGAAGTCTATAAGCAATAGGAGAATACTTGAGATTTGGAATGTGTTTTTTTTTCAAAATCTACGCTAGCCTCTAATGTACACTCACTTCCAACCACTGTTAAAAAGGTAGAATCACTGGTGCTTGTGCCAATAGAATTAGTCGCCAAGCAACGATAGAATCCCTGATCAGTGGTTTCGGTGTTTGCTATAGTGAGGCCAGGGGTAGAGACAGTTCCTCCCGAGTATTTAGGAGCTGCCAGGGATATGGAGGTGGGGGTTCCAGTCTGAGAGACAAGCTCCCACGACACACCAGTCACGCTTGGGTTGGCAGTTATGGTACAAGGAATCGTAACACTGTCACCAAAATTGACAGAGTAAGAACTTAGGGGAATTCTCACACTTGGCAAACCTGTGGTGAAAACAGCAAAAAATGCCATGCCAGTAAAAAAAAACATAAGCAGTGAGTAAGTGGCAGTGTAAGTTTTTTTTTTTTTTTTATTATTGGTGCACTGTACCCATTGGTTAATTATCCATTCAGTGTATAAAAGCAGGTAAAAAAAGTTTATTTCACACAGGGTGCCAAACAACTGGGTTGATTTTGTTTTATTTCAAGGGTCAAGAAAAAAGACAAGTCCTTTAAGATTTCCTCACTTACTTCCCAACACATCAAAATTTACATCTGTACTGGTTTTCAAGCCAACTGCATTTTGGCTAAATTTCCTGTCACTGTCCAATATATACTTTTTTTTAAAGTACAGAGGACAGGAAAATGACCTTTCACTAAAGTTTTTTTGTTTGTTGTTTTACATCCAATTTGAAAAATTTTTCGCTCATACAGAAACGTCAGCATATACTGGTTAAGAGCTTAAAATTTTGACCTTTACTTGGCATTCAAGGTCATTGATCAGTGAGGGATCTTTATCATGCCAGCACCTACCATTAGATGGGGGCTTGGTTTTTAATGCTTCATCTGAAGGGCCTGCAATTTTTACTTCAAAGTGCTTAGTGCTTGGGAAAAAACAGTTGCTACCAATTTTTTAAAGGTAGGTCAAGGCTGGGGTTCAAACCCAGAATATTCCGATCATGGAGCGAGCTATCAAGGCTTCATACTCCACTATAGTTTGATGACGGCTTAATTACTAAGGGTTCTATATCTGAGTTAGTTTCCCCGTACCAATAGACTGGTGTAGCTCTACAACTGCCAGAAATGGTGTGCAAGGTTATCCCTAATATAGAAATTCGTAAAGAATAAGCAGATGAGACTGGGGGACAATGCAGAGGGAACACTTATAGAATATTACAAGTTTTATACTAATTCAAAATCTTTCTAAAAACCTACATGTTAAACACTACAGAAACCTACATGGGAAAACTTCAAGTATAAGGCTACAAGCATATTTTCTATTTTTATATTGGTAATCCATGCTTTGTTCACCAATATGATAGGTAATATAAAGCCACTAGATGTACTTGGTGAAACTAAATCAAACACATTAGAACTAAACAAACACTGATCTACTGCTACACATGCTAGTGACAGGAACATGCATATTAGTAAATTAAACGTGTATACATGCATTAATATCTATAAAACAAATTGCAACAAAGCTTAAATAATGCATAAAACATAGTCTCACAAGCTTTTAATCAGCACAAACAAAACATGCACTACACAAGCCTTACCTCCAGACACGGTGAGGGTGATACCAGAGCTCTCCGAGGTTCCAGCAGAGTTCTGGGCCTTGCAGATAAAAGTGCCGGAGTCACCCAGCTGAGCATTAGTCAAGGTCAAGGACGGAATGTTGGAATTTCCGTTACTAAAGCGACTGCCTCCAGATGTCACTACATTCTGAGTAACACCATTCCTGGTCACGGTCCAGAAGACATTGGTCACGGGTGGGTTACCCGACACACTGCAGGTCAAGGTCACGCTGGACCCAACGAAAACACTGTAGGACGTCTGAGTGACAGAGATACTGGGCACATCTGTAATCAGAAGTTAATGATGGGGATGCATCATGATGAGGGTTTAGGCAAAGCATTTGTTAAATCTTAGATGGCTGATCATAGCATGAACAAAACCTGTAAATTTGTTAAATTTCAGAAAATTTGTTGAAATTCATAAAATAAATCATCTTTTTATAGTCGATTTCAAGCTTCCAAAACTGGAAGAATCATTTTTTAGAAAAAACTGGATTGAAAAAGATTTCATTTTAGTAATTGATCATTTATCTAATTGCACTTTTACAAGTTTTATTCATTTTGTAAGCAAAGTATATGAAATGCCAGCAACAATGACAACTTGGTACATGATTGAACGCAATAAACATAGTACATACACACGACAACAAAAAAAATATACAGGTATTAAAATAATGCCACTGCTTTATTGCAACATGTTGACACTGGATTAGTCAGGCAAAACACTGGTTACTATGATACACTGCAACCACATGGCACTTACCACCTATCACATCCAGGAGGGCCGAATTACTACTTCCTGTGCCCACAATATTACTAGCTGAGCAAACATAGTTCCCTTCATCAGTTAAATCAGTGCTACTTATGGTCAAGTTAGGGTTTGACAAAGTAGCCCCTGAGTATTTGCTTGGTTGAGCAGCTGGGTCAAGCGTAACACTGACCCCATTGCTTGTTTTGACCCATGACATATTGGTTGCTATGGGAATGGCCGTGACATTACATGGAATAGTGATGGGATCTCCAAAATTTACACTGTATGTGCTTTGTGGAATGGAAACTGATGGAATGCCTAAAGTGATATCATTTAAAGTCAAAAAAAGATAAAACTTGTATGAAAATGATTAAAATCCACAAACAAAGCTTTAAATTATTAGCATAAGTCTATTTCTCATTTCTTTGTTTTTGAATCTGAACTAATTGCACTGAATAGCATTTTAAAATTATTTTGCTAACAAATAAATCCAAAAAGAGGAAAATAAAATTAGAATTTGAAAATATTTTTGTATCTGGTTATTTCATTATGATTATATATATGAACATGCATCTATTCTCATGCATCTATTCCATGACATGCTTTGTTAACAGCATGCAGAGCCACAACAAAAGACACTTCACTCTGAAATATGTGTCCTCCAAGATATTGATATTATATTGAACAGATGATGAAAGATGGTATAATAAGATATCAACAAATCTCACAAGATTCCACAAGTCTTTTAGTAAAGTCAAACAAGGAAACAATTTTCCCAAAACCTCTTCAATGTGGGATGATATGAAGAGATGGGTTTATCATATGCACTCCTGCATCATAAGATGATACCATGTTCCTGACAAAGTTTATCTCATTAATGTAAAATGAGTTAAGTGTTAATTTTCTCTCCTAATTTTAAACCAGGATTGCTTTCATCACTATTCACCCTTTATGTAATATGATGAAATAAATGGCAAATGAGGCGAGTCTGAAAGTTAATATTTAAAAAAAAATTGAAATCCATCCACTCCATAAGCCGAAAATGCTCAGTCTTCAAAATCTGCAAGCACTGCATTCATCATACTCACTGCCATTGACAAAGAGAAAGATGGGTTGGCTCGTCGAGGTGCCGACCTGGTTGGTCACCGAGCAAGTGTAGACCCCCGCATCAGAAAGGAGGGTGGTATGAATAGTGAGGTAAGGGGCGACAATAGTTCCCCCTCCGTAGCGAGAATCAAGAACATTAATGTTGGAGGACTGAGCGTTTAGTATACGCTGCCATGTGATGGTATTGGGAGAGGGGGAGGAGTTATAGTCACAGTTTAATGTGACAGGATCACCCACCATCACAGTGTAGGAGGTATTACCCAAAATTACAGAGGGCAGATCTATAGGTAAAAGAAACGGCAAAACATACAAAGAATTAAAAGGAAAAATCAAAGCTATAATGAAGCTGAACTTTACAAATAAGGATACCCAGTAGTTACCCAGATAAGGGAATTTATAAAGATATATTGGTAGAAAAATGATCAGAAAAATATCCAAGGAATTTCCCATAACTATCTATATAATTTGAATAATGGCTAGTACAATTTAAAAATGACATACCACCAAAAACATCTAGGAACGTTGTGGCAGAGGCAATTCCAACTAGATTTGTGGCATTACATGAGTAGTACCCTTCATCTGAGGGAATGACATTAGTTATATTTAGGGAGGGATTGCTTAACACTCCGCCTGAGAACTTAGAAGCCGTGACATCGATAGACGTATTAATGTTATTGAGACTTGTCCCTTTGTACCACCTCACCGTGGTAACTGGTGGTAATGCATTCTGTACTGTACACTCCATGTACACTGATCCTCCATACAGGACGGAGTACCGAGACTCTGTGATCCGGACCTGAGCCAAGTCTGAATAGACAATTTACATTAACCATAACATTACAACTTGAACAAGACAACAACTTAGAACACACAACACCTTGACAAATACATTAAAGCGCATAGCCTTGGACATTGAAAGCATTATGGAGTTAAACATGTTCAGCTGCAAGCTAGCAAGAAGCGCCTTAATAGAAACAAGACTGTGAAAGCATTAATACATGACTACCAATTTTACAATTCAATTAATTGGTAGGGTTACTATAAAAGTTGAAATATGCAGTGACTTAAGTTACTGAACATTTCAACTTTTAATTTCTACATGTGAATCAGCCTGTGCTATGCAACATTTCAGTGATTCATGCATATATTCTTGTGTATGAAAATATGTGCCTAAATGAAAGAACATTTTTCAAGTACACATAATATCACCTTTTCCAGATAAAAGAAGAAAAATTTGTCATTTTCTGTCTTAAATAAAACCTTATCACTGTACTCACTTCCTATTACACTTAATACTGTCTGCCCACTCACACCCTTCCCGGCATCATTTGTGGCAGAGCACACATATACCCCTGCATCACCACTAACGGCCCCGGTTATGGTCAGTGATGGTGTGTTTGGAGAACTACCACTGTATCGCGGTTCAGACGCCACATTGATGGTGGTGGACACGCCGCTAGCGATGCGCTGCCATTCCACCTCGCTTTGGAATGGATTGGAGTTTACGATACACTGGAGAGTGATTGAACCTCCATACGTTACACTGTAACTGGTCTGCGGAATGTTTACGCTAGGAACAGCTGTCAGAAAGAAGGGGAGAGAAATCAGTATACCAAGCTCCACTGGCAATGTGCCAGAGAATATACATATCTACTTCTACTATACTACAGAAAAGCACACAATAAGTTTTTAATAATATTTCTTTTTTATATTTACTTTCAAATTTACAATTACAATGTACCTTTAAATATTTTCTTTTTAAAATCTTATAGAAAATGAAACTTTGTTATCCATTAATTATTTCCTCTTTATTTAGAAAGCTATATTTTAATATTTCAAAATTGTAGTATTCAAACAACAGCGATGAAAGAAAAACTTCTAAAAATTTACAACAACAAATTAATTTTTAAGAAAATGACTGCAAACAAAAGAAAGTTAAGAAGCAGTGAGATTGATTAAACAATGTGCCACTACAATGAACTCTGAAATGATTACAGATATGATTTTTTAATCTAACTGTATTTTATTTGTGTAGATTTCACTTGTGCATTTTTTAAAAATAAACACAACACTACTATATTGTCTGGTAAAAAAAATTAAATAAACAAAAACAAAAAAAATTAATTAATGTGATTTTCTGCATTAGAGTTAGGAGAATGATGTTTAATAAAAGTTTGATGATCTAATCTTTGTTTTAATTGTGAAAAAATGAAAAAGCAGAATTTTTTATAAATAAATAATGCACACAGTCAAATGATTATGAATGACTGAAGTTGTTTAAATTTTTATGATGTGTTATAGAAATATGTATTAAAAAAGTTAATAGATGATTTTCAAAAAGAATCCCCTTCCCAAAACTACTCTAACTGGAAAAAAATTTTTTAAAAAATATATCACTGATGTTTGATTATTAAAAAGCTAATAATGAAACAATATAAGTACATGTATCAAAGCTTAAAAATTAGCTGTTTATAACGCATGCCAAAAAAGCTACTTTTCTCTATAAATGAAGAATGTGCTCACGTACTTCCTCTAACATTTAGAGTTATCTGACCACTGACACTAGTTCCTGCGAAATTGGTAGCTGAACAATCGTAAATTCCCGAGTCATTAAACACGAGTGCTCTTATGGTAAGACTTGGGGTCTGAGTGGTGCCCCCACTGTAACGTGATAAGCCAGTAACCACCATGTTAGTGGGTACACCATTATTGTACTTCCTCCATACTACAGAGGTCAAGGTCGTGTCAGAGGTCACATTGCATACTAAGGTGACATCTTGTCCAAAATTGATGTTATAAGTGGACTGAGGCAAGGTGATGGTTGGACGATCTAGAGTGTGTAAAAGATATAATTTTTACTGATAAAACAGATTTTATCTGAACACTTGATGTTAACTTTTCAGTTCTGTGTGGTTACGTAATATTTAAGCTAAGGGAAAACTGTGATCTACTGGACAGTTCTAACTCAGTAATAAGAAAAGATTTTACTATGCAAAGTAAATAAAAGTTTAAGCCAACAGTTTAAAGAACATAATGGGGGTAATGATATCATAATCAATACCTCCCTATGATACTGTATAGAGATATCTTTGTGGTCCTCAGAGTATTGGACAGATAAATACCTTACTTTTCCTTGTCGATTTAAAGAAAGTTTACTATTTATTTGTCAGCTTTTTTTTTTATCTTTAATGATTTTTATTCCTTTGTAAAAATGCAGAAAAATAATCATCTGACAAATCACTGCAAATATCATCAAAAATACATTCCAATTGTAGACTGCCTACACATTCAAATCTTGATGATAGGACCCTTGTTTTATGTGTAAAGTGAACAAATGATATGTCATGAAATTAAAGGATGACCTTTTAGGTTTTGATCTGAAAATCACACAGTGTGGAAGATATGGTGAGGACCTGTACTGAGTGAAATGATTAGCAAAATCCATCAGATAAACAACACAGGTCATCACAAGTGAACTGGAAAGTGGAGTTTCATGTGGATTGTGCTTCAGAAGGCTCCACATAGATTTCAACTTACTACTGCGGACAGTCAGGTCAATAGTGGGCCCTGACTGGACGCCCGCATCGTTAGTGACTGTGATGACATACTGGCCAGCATCTGAGAGGGTGGCATTTTTTATCACAAGGGACGGGGAACTTACAGTACCCCCTGAGTATCGGCTACTGCCTGCATCTATAATTAGTGTTGCTCCACCTACACTTCTTTTCCAGGTCACTGATGTTGCCTGGGGTGATGAACTTATTGTGCAGGTCAAGGTCACACTGCTTCCCACTACCACCTCGTAAGAGGTCTGACCTACTGTGATCTCAGGCGTGGCTAAAGGAACCAATCACCAGGCATGATACAAGCTTATTACAACTGACGTCAAAACCTAGTTCTAAATACCATTACTCTATCATATCTATATTACATTATTTTCCATATAAAATGGAGCAAATTTAAACTACCAAAGACAAAACTATCAAAGTCATATGAAATAAAATACCTAATTCTATATTGAACAAATGAAGTTCAAAACATTAAAATTCACAAATTCTAAGAACAATAAGTATAAGCTTAATAAAAATCTATCACAACATTCAAAAGGTTCTTTATTCTATTTCAAAATTTAAAATATATTGAGTAAAACTTTAAAGAGATCAAGTTCACCATTAACCTTTGACTTACTTTGTACAGTGAGTGTAGTGGTAGATCGTGACCCGGTTCCAACGCTATTTCTAGCAGAGCAGTAGTATGTCCCCGTGTCACCGCCCGTCAGGGAGGAAATCGTGAGGGATGGCTGACTCACTGTCCCTCCTGAGACCCGCGTCCCCATGAAGCTCTGGACACTGGTGGGGTTCCCGTTAATGTCCTTCTCCCAGATGACAGAAGTTGCCGTGGGGTTAGAGCTGATGATGGAACACACAAGGGTGACTGATCCTCCATTGATCCCCGTGTAGGCAGAGGATCCAACCTGGACTGTAGGCAAAGCTAAAAATAGAAAGGCAACGCACCATTATTGAACCTGTTAAGACTTTATTTCTAGACACTTGATTCACATATCACACCAGCTTCACATATATACACCCATGCTGATAATTTCTCTCCTACAAAAGGCAGGATTCCTTCTGATATCATGCCATTTGTGGAGAGGTTCTCCTCTGAGTTAACACCCCCCCCTTTATTTTAGTTCTATGAATTACAGGACTATGTTTGTTAGAAATACATTCAGAGACTTTTATATATGGATGCAAGATTACAACATCAAGCCGAGAGAAAAAGATGAAGTATTGAATAATAGTTTATGAAAGTTTTAAAAGAAATAATAATAGAGAATGTGAAAGTATAAGGACTGGAAAGGAGTGATACATGAATAAAATAAAGCTAGGATTATATACAAAAATAAAATGAAGTAAGGAATAAAAGAAAGCATGGTACATGTAGCTGCCATACTAATGAACATACGTGTGTTCTCTCACGAACCTTCAAAACAACAAATTCATAAGATTATAATGTATTTTCATTAAAAAAAATGAAATTATGAAGATATGAAATCCTGACACAAGTTAATAACTGTTACTCTGTTAGCTTTAGTGGACAATGATACTGTTACTATAATTAGTAATAGCATACTTACACACAACAACACTCAAGGTCATTTCCCGACTGGTGCCGGTTCCTACGATGTTAGTAGCAGAGCACACATAGGTAGCTTCATCAGACAACTCAGCATTAAAAATTCTCAATGAAGGATCACTTATTGTCCCCCCGCTGTACTTGGAGGGGTTGAGAGTGACAGCGGAGGTCACGCCTTGGTAGGTTTTGAGCCAGCGAATGCTGGTGGCGGGGGGGATAGAATTGACCACACACTGGAGTCGAATCTGGGAACCAAAGGCAACAGTATAGGAAAAACTGGGGATTTCTACTGAGGGAATACCTAGGAGGAGAAAGGAGAAAAAAGTGCCATGAAGTTAAAATGTTCAAACTATAATCAATTACAGGGTATTTACAGGAAAATTTGAAAAAAGAAATCAATATGATGTTTTTTGTTCAATTGATATTTAATTTTTAGATTAACTTTTTAAATTTATGTTGTTTCTTGAAAACAAAGTAGTTGCTCAGTTGACATGCTTGAGATATGTACAATGCTTTTGTGTTTTTGAAGAAAAGAAATATAAATTTTGTATGTATTGTGCAAATAGTCTGTGCATACATGCATGGTTTTTCAGTGAGAGTCATGCAAATTGCTATATTTATAAACTATTTTAAGAATTTATCCTGCAGTTGATTTTTTGCACCCAAACTGTTTAACTTTAAATAAGCTGAAATACTAAAACATGTAATATATTTCAGGAAATCCCTAAAATGTTCTACATATTACACATTCTACAAAAAACCGTTTTTAACTTTTTGGATAGCCATTTAAGACAACACTGCATATGACCCTACAACTTCACTTACTGCCCAATACATCTAAATAAGCGGTTCCACTTGGACTGGTCCCCAGTATGTTGGTGGCAGTACACTGGTAATCGCCTTCATCTGAACTTTCCACTGGACTAATGGTGAGGGAAGGGGTGGAGATGGTTCCTCCACTGAACCGAGTCTGTGAGGTGTCTATTTCGGTTCGGACTCCATTGGCTATTTTGTGCCAAGCAATGCTTGTGCTAAGTGGATACCCTGATACTGAGCAGGTGATTGTTGCTTGGTTGCCAACGGTAACACTGACATCTGGTCCAATCAGGGTCACAGGAAGACCTTACAATAGAAGAACACAGTTACATAGCATTATATGGCAAAAACTTTTTTTTAAACCTGTATAATTTAAAAACAAGAGATTTTTCAACTTCTGAGCATTTTCAATACCTCCAATCACACTTATAAATGCTGAGGTGACACTTTGACCTGTTCCTATCAGGTTCGTTGCTCGGCATCGATAGCTGCCTTCGTTGGCTTTGTTGACATTTTTTATGGTAAGACTGGGTGTTGCCACGGTACCACCAGAGTACTTTGTGAGATCGTTTACGTTCACGGCGGTTGTGGTAGAATTGATGGTTTGCTCCCATGAAACAGAGGTAACAGCAGGTGTTCCTGACACGAAACAAGATATTGTGACATCATCACCCACGTACACGGTGGATCCAGAACCAATAGTAACAGCTGGAACACCTAAAATAATAATGTGTAAAATTGTATTCAAATGTAATGATATAAATAAAAATCTTTTCTTCGGATTCAAGAATATAACATTGAATAAAAATAAGAATTGGTTTAAAATCAATTTGGTATAAATTAAGTTTCATTCCTATTAAAAATATCTTGAATTAAATAAACTAATTAATTTACCTCCGGTGACGTCTATCATTGCAGGCCCACTCTGACCTGTTCCTACAATATTGGTGGCCAGACATCTATACTCCCCACTGTCCCCCAGATTGACATTGTAGATGGTCAGGGAGGGGTTGGAGAGGGTGCCACCCTCATATCTGGGGTTTCCAATGATGTTCAGAGTTGTAGTAGCTCCATTCACAGTTTTCTGCCATGATACAGATTGTTCAATAGGATTGGATGAAATGGAGCAGCTTATCGAGACGTTTCCACCAAATACAATGGCAGAACCTGAGCCAATCACCACAGAGGGAACAGCTAAATAAATGGAAAATATAGAATTAAAGAAATTGAAATTTTTTTGAAAATCAGACTACTGATTCAAATTTTAGATTTTACATGTATAGCATTCAAAAGTTTTGAGTAAATTTTGATTTGGATAATTATGCTTCTCAATACACATAAGTAGTTCTTACTTCCTATGACGGTTAAAGAGATCGGTCCACTTGTGGTAGATCCTGCAGAACTGGTGACAAGGCAGCGATAGGTTCCTTCATCAGAGAATGTAACGGAGGAGATCCTCAGGCTGGGGGATCCGATGATGGCCCCGCTGTATCTACCACCCCCCGTCAGGATGTAGTTGGTGATCCCTGCCTTTGTGGTGTGCTGCCAGTTGATGGCCAGAATCTGTGCATCTGGTGATGATATGGTGACCTGGAGAGTGACATTGCTGCCATAATTAACCGAGTAGGAGCTCTGACTGATTCTGAATGAAGGCTTCGCAATGACTTTCAGGGTCGTAATGGCACTCTCTCCCGTCCCAACTGTGTTAGTAGCAGTGCACCTGTACTGTCCATTATCTGATATTTCTGCATTAAATATGGTAAGGGAGGGGTTACTTATGGAGGCTCCAGCATATTTACTTGGGTCGTTGACATTTAGTGTTCTACTGACACCGTTTTCGATGGTTTGCCATGATACGTCAATTATATTTGTGGAAGTGGAAGATAGAACTGTGCAGGCCAATGTCACGGCATTGCCCTCATTGACAGAGTAGGAGTCCTTCTCAATTGTTACACGAGGCAGATCTATAAAACAAAACATGGCATCAAAAATGTCCATAAATATCCCACTAAAATAAATTAACTAAACAAGTTAAAAGACTTCTTTCTTTAGAGCTGAATTTAAATAAAAGGCTCCACTCACTTCCTTGTATTTCTAGAACAGTAGTGTCCTGCCCCGTTCCTGCTATATTTATTGCTACACAGCGGTACCTTCCAGCATCACTGGTAGTCACGCTTTTCACCACCAGGGAGGGGGAGGAGATGGTCACTCCCCCATATTTACTGGGATTCCCCGCCACATCAATGGCCGTAAACTGACCCCCGACCTCCCTCTCCCAGTAGACGCGGGAGACGCTGAGGCTGGAGTAGACATCACACACCAGGGTAACTGTGTTACCACTAGTACTAGGGTACTTGTCCTGGTCTATCTGTACTAACGGGGCACCTGCAATCAGAAGTTATACTTTGTTTTACTAACCATTAATTACATGCAAAACAAAAAATACTGCAGTATTAATAAAGAATTGGGGGTTAAATGAGATCTTATACATAAAACTGGTAAGAATGTTTTATAGACTGAAAATTGAAAATTAACCTGTTCTGTTTTATATCTGATTCAAACACATTTTTCATAAATTTGAATAAATAATGTAAAATATTTAAATGAAAATTTCATTTATTCATAAACTAGCTATCTAATGCTACCATAACATAAAGTTATTGTGATTTTATCTGAAGAAACTAAAGCAAGAAAACAGTACACTGACAAGACACTAGAGTGCTGGTTTAGATTTATATTGTGAAAGTATTCCTTGAAAACACAATTAATTACTTAAGTGTAGCTTAGCTTTTCATTTTGAATATTTAACATCATAAATCCTGTTTTCAATTTATTATATACTGTAAAATATCTTTTTTTCATTACAACTAGCAGAATGGCTGAAATAATGACAAAGAAAATTCACAATGTTGCAGAATATGCAATTATAGTCCTCAGATCACAACTAAAATACACGATCCAAATTTTTTTCCACTTTAGTTCTGAGAGAAATGGGTGTGTTTCTTGAGTATAGAACTAAGACGTACATTGTATTAACATGCACTACAAGAAGCAACAAGCAGAAAAGAATTGCGATAGATATACATTCCACTGCATACTGTGTTTAAGTAACATTCAATCCACAGCACTTCAAATTGTCAGAGAGGGTATGAGAGAGTACATGTAATTATTCTAAAATATGGGGAAAAGGAAATTTGATGCACTGCACAATACACGTCATTCTAAGGGAATGTGCTTCGTGAGGGGAGATAACTCTACTCACTCCCAGTAATGTCCAGGGAAATCTGTTCACTGGTTTTGCTAGCACCAGCATTAACAGCTGTACAAGTGTACGAACCACTGTCAGAAATTTCTGCTGTTTTTATGATAAGTGATGGAAATGTCACATTGGCACCCCCGTACTTTTGGGGGTTTCCCAGTACATCTATGGTCTCGACCTGACCGTTTTTTATATACTGCCAGGAGATTGAGGTCTGGAAGGGTATAGCTATCACAGTGCACTGCAGTGTAACAGACTGGCCCACCTGAACAGCATAAAACGTAGAGTCCAGAATGATATTTATGGAGGAGGAAGCCTGTCTTTCTATTCTCACGGACTCACCTACATGTAACAAAGACGGATATTCTCATTAATTCCATATAAATTTCCTTCCATTTCTACATTATACCTTACGTTTACCATCCCAATAATTTGAGGACAATTTCTGCTAGGTCAGATAGCTTATGAAATGACCAATGAGAGGGGGGCTTCATCCAGAAAGGTAACAGCAGGAAATCTTTTTTATAGTATTCTTCAAACCATGTGCCTTAAGTAACTTTGAGAAAAAAATCCTGGTTATGTTTTCAATTTGACAGCATTCATAATATTCTCTTCTTATAGTATAGAAATGTTGTATAATTTGTTCCTATCAGTGTAGATACATATACAGGGAGGTATACAATTTACTCAGCAAACACACACATTTCTTTCTCACAGAAAAAAATGTACTAAAAATCAGCTCTTTTTAAAAGAATGCAACAAGTCTAGAGGTTCATCTAATGTAAACCATTGCCAGAAAAGATGATTTAAAAATAAAATGAAAGAAAAATAAAAGCTGAAAAAGGTTTGTTTATACCAAAACCAAAAGTTACTGCTAGATGTCTTAAGCCAATAAGCTATGTTGTAAGAATTCTACATAAAGCTAGAGGTATAAAAGTTACATGTCTGCACATAAAGCCACGTACAACACACGGTGAGTTCCAGCTACAGTTTGTCACCTACCTTGTGCCTTTACAGCACACTAGGGTATGACTACAGTCACATGACTGTCATGTGACATTTGCTGGCTCACTAGAAAAAAATCTTGCAAATTCTTGGCATAAAGTTAAAATGACATACTAAGTATTTATAGATCTAAATTACATATCATGGAAGCTACTGTGTTAAAAATAACTAACACAAATATGTACATATTTGAATTTTAAAATACCCTGAAAATGAAAATATCTAATTATTTCTGTTATATATTTTTACAACAAAGACATTCAAAATATCATATAAACAAAGATGTTTGAGGAACAGTAAATATTATGTGTACCAGTTTCCCCTATTGCATTGAAGCAGATCTGTGATTATCAGCTATTAGTTCTCAACAATAATGGTTGATAATCAACATGAGGTGGAGTAAAAAATCTATAAATTGCACAACATGGCATTAGCCACCTCATGCCAGATTTACGCTTCAAGCACATCTGATGCCACCCATTAAACACATGGCATTATTCCTCTATGTCAAAAGGTTAATGCTCTGTGTCAGGGGGCAGTGTGATCAAGTTATCAGACAATGCATGGGATAAAAATGTGAACAGTGTGAAAAATGTGATCAAAGTTGTTGGCATTTCATATACCTGTAAATATTCTTTCACTAATAAAACATCATGATAAAAATTCATTTTAGTTTTATATAAGAATTTATGAGAAATAAGAAACATACTTCCTGATACAGAAAGTGTGGTTGCTGAGCTGGTGCCTGTTCCTGCCGCATTCGTTGCTGAGCACCTGTAGCTTGTTGCATCAGTTAGAGCCACACTATTAATGGTCAAATTAGCATTGGAAGTGGTGGCTCCGAAAAATCGAATGTTGTCAATACTGATCCTGGTATAGACGCCATTAACCAGCCTTGACCAGAAAACGTCAGTGACAGCCGGGGTTGCTGCCAGGACAGTGCAGGCCAAGGTCACTGATCCCCCCACCTGAGTCGTGTAAAAAGCGCTGCCAACCTGAAGGAGGGGTGTTTCTACAAAGGCAAACAAATTTAATAGTTCATGTTTGCATACTCGTTCAATTTTCAATGGGTCTAAAACATTGAATTTTAAATTTAAAAAAGATCCTGTCAACAAAATCAATTATTGCTCTAACCATTAGTGAGTAAGGAGATTAATTGATGAATTATCAAAACAGAACTTTGCATATTCCTGTACAAGAATTATTAATATTGTAGCAATACCATTTGAAAAATCATAATGAGACTTATGTCCACAAAGTATTGTATATAATAGCTTGATAAATTTTCATATACTTACTGTCATTATGATCAAAGAAACAAAAAAATCTAAATCAGAAGATGAAAAGTCATGGTCTTGCAGGTGTTTACATGTACATTTTTATGTACTCTTGTACGTTAGGGACAATTGTGAAACAAAGTTGATCAGTGACAGACCACAAAGTAAACATGAACAAGGAGTGAAATGGCATGGCCTGCATGATTGTGCCTAAACAGCAGAAAGATGATGAAATAAAATCAATTACGTTCATCAACTGATGAATGGCTGTACATTAACTTTAATTTAATCAATCATTTTAAAATTCAATATACCCCAGGTAATAGAAATCCACACTATTCATGTTTGGAAAGGTAGGAAAATGTTTAAAATGGAAAATTGAATATCACACATGTAACACGAGATCAATAGAACTATTACTGAGAACTCGGAATGGGAGATGGATAGACATACATGTACATGTATAAACAATCCAAAGATGCTGACACTGAAAAAACTTAAAATCTCACCAGATACACAGCTATTCTAACTACAAGACTGTACCTATTATACTGTAAAGTAGAGTGCATTTCTTTTCAGATTTCTTTTTAATTTATACTCTAAGCTACTATAAGATTTTTCTTTCCACTATTCTAAATGTAAAGGAACTGAGCTATACATGTAAACAGGTCAGAAGAACCAAGCGGGGTGTTCTCCTAAAAATAAAACTGGATGAGTACACCAGTGATTGGTGTATACGGTGTTCATTGCAGATACTATATGTACCCTGAAAAGCATGATGGGTAATCTGAAAAATATCAGTGCATGTATGTGCTTTTTTCGGGTTTTTTTCTTTACCCATCTGCTTAACTAAGGACATGTAATTTAAAAGCAAAGGAAGAAACATTGGGACTTGTGATATTTATTAAAGAACACTTGGACAGCTTGTTACAAAAGTGGGTGTCTGACTGCACAAAAAGATACCACAGCTTTTTACCTTGCGTTTGCACCTCTGTAATAGATTAATCAACAAAACAAACCTCCATTATTACTGAAATCAATCACCTTCCAGTTTCACATCAAACCATACAACTACCTTCTGAACCATATATATAATAATACATCAGTTAAAAGAATTTGGTACATTTGAACATCAGACCACAATCCGTGGTTAGGATTTTTGACTTACGCTGTACATTAATTGGTACAAAGGTGGACTTTCTGGTGGAGCTGCCACCAGCGGTGGTTTGCACTGTCTCACAATAGAGATTCTTTCCATTGTCGTCAGTGATGGGGACCCAGCTCAGGTTGCTGGTCTTGGTCAGTGTGCTGTCAGCATTTGTGATGGTGCTCTCCGAGATTCCTTGATGAAATTCAACCGCAGTTGACAGAGAGGTTCCGAGTTTCCATAAGATTTGGGGGGCAGGTCGACCATTACTTGCGGAACACACATATTTGTAAGTAGATCCAGCATCAAGGGCATTGGTGATCGCAGGCTCGGGACCGGTAATGACAGGTTGCTGAGTTTGCACTAAAATCAAAATAGTTACAATTAAAATATTTGAAAAAAAAGGCTTTAGTCTCAAACATTTCATACTTTATGCAAAGGATACTTAAATATGAAAAGAATCAAATTGACAATCCCCTATCTATTTCTCCTATCTATTTCTTGTAAATGTATGTCAACCTAAATCAGAAAAAAAGACCAGATGTGCATTGTATTTTTAGTGAAATTATTGCTTATATGAATTTTAAAAGACATATTCTTAGAAAGTTATTCCTACAAGGCAAAAAGATAATACCAGATAAATAACTAACCATAAACACTAATTGTCCATGAGCGAGTAAGATTATTGGATAATACTGAGTTTTTCACCCTACAGATGTAGGAGACAAGGTTGTCTGATCTGGACACTGTGAATGTGTAGTTATTGTAAGTAACAGAGGTGGATCCAATTGTATACACTCCATCACCATTCCCCGTGCTGCTGCTTCCTGGATCCACCAGCTGATTGTTCTTGTACCATTCCACTGTTGGGAGAGGATTACCCCCGACTGACGTACAACTCAGTGTTGCTGTTTCTCCTTCATTCTTCTCAAAATCACCAACAATAGTGGGGTTACCAGGAATAGCTGTATAGTTGAAATTGGAAAACTATTAGATCTAATAATTCAAATATTAACAATTATTAGAGAGAATGGAGAAAAATTGTAACATACTTTCTAGATATACACTTTCATCACAATAAATTCAAGTTCATTATCATTATTGGTAAAATAAGCATAAATTCAGATTCTGTTTTTATAATCAAAAGTCAACTATTCTATAAATTTTACTAAGGAAAAAAAAATTCTTAAAAATTGAATATCATACTACTTACTTTGTGAATAAATCCCATTAAATAGCAAAATAATTAATAGCACTGGGATTAGGAAGGAACCTTGCCTCAAGGCAAAAGTCTTGATATCACATGCCATGATTGCGGAATGTGGATTTTAACCAAAAATAACTTTCACTATCTAAGTCTGTACATCCCTTCAGTTAATTTGCCTTGAACCTGAAATCAAAAAAAAAATTTTAAATATAAATAATATAAAATCAATGATTGATTATTTCATAAACAATCCACTACTAATTAATTAAAGAATGATATAAAAATGATTGGCATGTCAACTAAAAATTATCAAACTGATAGCTCACATAAACTATAATAAGCAACAACTCATACAAAGAAAACTATTACTGGGTAGAAAAATATAATGAATGAAGGGTTTTAACCTATAACCCTGTCTGATCCCTATTGTTAAAGTCCAAAAACGGAAACTTTGCTTCGGAGAGTAAAAAACATAATCCTCTATAACAGTGCTTTATAAGCTCTAGTCATTCAAAAAATGTGTAAGAAGATTAATCAAAACAAGAATTTACTCTTATAAAAATAATTAATTTCATTTTATAATTCTTGCATGCCTATACATTTATATTGAGGATTGGGCACTTGTGTAGGTGTAAACTAGTATTCTAATAAGTAAAGCACATTGCAGAATTCTTAGTTCTTCATTTAAAACTTTACCTATACTTGTATGAAATACCTTGAGTCTATACATTTTGAGATCTCGATCAACACGTGAAAGTGAAGTCCAAATAAGAAGACCCTGTGGTCAAATTAATCAGGGAACGAGTGGGAGCCACACTACAGTTCTATTCAGTCAAACATTGTGCTGATCTA
Source organism: Saccostrea cuccullata (assembly GCF_032062105.1). Classification (NCBI taxonomy): domain Eukaryota; kingdom Metazoa; phylum Mollusca; class Bivalvia; order Ostreida; family Ostreidae; genus Saccostrea; species Saccostrea cuccullata. The sequence continues at coordinate 127,171 of NW_026923710.1, read as the reverse complement.
AGTAAATAAGGTTGCTTAGCACACTTATTAATAAATACAGGCAAAACTGGTCCAACCAGTCTTTTTTTTTTAAATCATTGACTCAATACATACTAAGTTTCACAGAAAATCCATAATCTAAATAGTTTGTACATAATTTGACGGGATTTAAACTTTCAATCCTGCTCATGCAATATCTCACAAACCTGTTTCTGGACAAAGCATTGCAAAATATGCTATAGAGATGAAGCATTTCTTTATTGATAAAATTAATAATTCATAAATGATAGACTAAATAAACGACTTTTAAAAAAAAGTGATTAAAGAGGTGGAACTTTTATTTATTTATTTTGTGAAAGGCTCACTGCTCATTGGGTCAGGCATTTAACTTTAAATTTCAATCGTTATAAAGTTTTATCATCTCAATATCAGTAAAACATCAAAGGAGTTAGAACTAACATCTCAATTATTTCCTGTAAATCTAGACCGCTTTCATTACATCATGACAGTGAGAAATGTCTCATATTCACCTGTAGGGACTTTAAAATTTATGAATGTTCCATCAAAAGAAGATGTCTTATCTATATGTACAAATTTTTATGTGGACAAATTATAAATTGATCTCATTTGATTCTATAAAAAAAAGAAATGTCATAATTAGGTCAGAACTAGAAACTGACATAGAAAGGCCCTGTTTGCCAGGACTGTTAAAGAAAAATGGCAAATGTACTTACTATACATTTAGGATTGCATACATACAGATTTACAAAGTGATATGACTCCTACTTCGAACAAACTTTCTTTTACAGTACAGTAAATTCTTCACTGTAAAATTTGAAAATGTTACATTGAAAGCTGGGTAACTGTGTCAAAACAAAAGTGTCATTGAATAACATTCTAACAAACTTACAGACAATTTGATATGACCTAAATTCTTTTAAGTTTCTTGTTCTCATTGTAAAGTTTTAATGTGCTAAGTATGATGTCTCTTGAAAACCATTTCTTCAAACATTCAAACATACAGACAGACAAAGTGACATGACCCCAGAATATATAGGTGCCTTTCTCTTACAATAATTAAAAGTACTTAAGTAAACAAAATTGAATGTGGTGCAATTATTACATCACAACAAAAGTTTGACTAACAGATAGACAGCATTAGACAGATGAACAGAAGGATGAAATTTGTATTACAGGGCAATTTCAAGCAGAATCCTAAAAATTACAGGTAAACCCATCACAGCTGACCCCCTCTCTTTATAATCTTTGCCTGATCTTCTAACAAAGACCATGAATAGATCTCTATAGATCCAGATATCTTTATATCACACTTCTGTGTACACTGCTAATTGAAAATTTACAGGAACAGAAAAAGAGCCAACATCTTTCAACACAGCCAATTCAACTGGGTATTCAGTAAACAAAGTGTTTCCACATTAGATAAAGCCTTTATAAAATTTTTATATTCTATAGTGGCACAATCACTTTAAAATCATATTGTGAAATCTTGCATGGTTATCATGGTCTAGCTGCTTCGTATTATTCTCTTTCAATTTACTTTTTTTCCATTCTGCTTTAACAAATAAAGGCTAGAGCAGAATTGCATAATCAATTGCAGAAAAATGCAGTATTAAAAACCCTGCATAAAAACTCTTTCTTTGTGTAAAAATTTCCAGAACATCAAAACCTATGCAAATTTTCCTCTTTCTAGGTTTTGTTTGCTGAAACTCGCTCTGACATTTTGCTCTAGGTCCTTGAAGAAAAAACAATACTTGGAAGCCCATTTATTTTAATGACTATACCATCTCCCCTGTGTATTCAATTACCTTTTTCAAACACTATAAACACAGCCCAATAATTTCAGATCCCTTATGAGATCAAAAAATTGATTTTTTTCAAACTCACAACCAAGACTCCATTGTTGACAAATGTATTCCTTAGCAACCATTACTTCCTGACATAAACAGTGACAACCTACATTCAATGAAAAGAATTCAAGAAAACTAAAAATAACAGCATAATAATATTCTTTTCTCCTTATCTGTAAATCACAGGCAGTTTAACAGTTACATCCTGTATAAAAATGCTCTCAACACAATAGCTAATAAAATCCTGTTTATTAGCCGAGTTTTCTCACCATGAATACAGCAGTTGTTTGTTTGGGTTTTTTTTTTGCTCCATATTAAAAATACATTTGTCAAAGACAAATAAGTTTAGATACATTGAAATTTCTATTACATATACATGTATAGTTACATGTACAGTCCAACCTTTTATCTCCTATCAACAGGACCCAGATTAAACTTCAAGATATCCAATGATCTGGGATAATAAGGATAAAAAAAACATAGGAATGAGTACACTGTAGTTGGGACTACAAACCCACTTCAAAATATCCCTGGTATTCAAGATATCAGGGTTCAAGATAACAAAGCTCATTTGTATAAGACTATGTGTTCATAAAAAGATACATTGAACAGAATATCTGTATTCTATGTGCAACAAACTTTGTGATATATCTATCAAACTTGAGGTGACCCAAATTATAAACTTTGAGATATCTGAGAATTCATAAAAAAGGGGTTTAACCTGCTAATAACTTCCTTAATTTCCTTGTAGGTTTTTAAAGATATTCATGTTCAAGATATTGAAGTTCAACGGTATTTAGTACTGTAACATTGAATATCAATTCCTTCAAACTCATTTGAATGTACATCAGTAGGAATATTTCATGAAATACTGAATGTAATTCATTACATATTATAATTACAATGAAATTATTGAAATATAATATACAACTATAATCATTTTTGTTGTATAATTCATGATTCTACAGGTATGAGTTTGAAAATGGTAAACTTAATGGTAGTTCTATGCTATCTCTGCTTGAAGAAAATCAATCCAAAGCATGGCTTAGATGTTAATCACTTCAATGTTTACAAAAATTTACATTTCAAAATAAGAAATGCTTTTAGCAAACCCTTTTTGACAAGGTAAAATTCATTAAGTATTACTGGCTTCAAAGGCATTTCATTTTGGTTAATTTAATCAAGTACACTCAATAAAGACATAAATGTGAAGTAATAGGCTTATTTTGATAATACTGCAAGTCTGCTTTTATGCTTGAATTTTTTGAACACTCAAATTTATGCATCCTTTCCATACAATGTTCCATAGCAAATACACACATGTACTACTAAAGCATCTGAACCCTAAAACCATAAGGATATCTGATCAATCTGCAGAAACTGAAAGTAGCTAAGATTGACAAGCAGAAAAAATTGTGATCAATCGATAGAAAACTAAATGCTACTGTAACAATAATGTTTATAGTATTAGGACTAATCATTTACAGAATTAAAGACCATACGATACAGCTTGTAAGAAATGAATACCCCTAACCTAATGAACTGGAAAATGACTGTGTCACTGTAGAATCAATATCAAAGTAATACAGGTACAATGCTATGTAACAGGTAAAGTTGCCACCAGGTAACAAGGAGATGATGTGGGCTATGCATAATACATTGCTTCATTTAAATGATAAAACTTATTCTGAACATTTAACAGGATGATTTCACCACAACTGAACCGCAAAACTGATAAAATGAAATGCATACCTATCTGTGAACAAAACAATCATGTGTCAAATGAAGCATATATGAAATGAAATGTGTATAACCATTTCATGAGCAGCTGACATACAAAAGAAGAAAAGAAAAACCTCACTTACATGATTAATGAAGGAAAAATTATATTTTGGAAGATCCTGGTGCCTGTATTATAAAAGAACACACATCTGTTAAATGAAAATCTGATGTTAATCAACAGAGCAAGAAATTAAATATCCAGCATATCAGAATGCCATCAAAATACTGATGAAGATGTCATATCCATGTATTCAATATAGAATTATAATCCATTAATACAAGCAATTTGTTTGTGTACCTGTGTTGCCATGCCAACCAGACAGGTGACAGAGATGGACAATGATTAGAGAAAATCGTCGAAGAAATATAGGTAATGTCATTATAGCCTATATTTACAAAGGTTATTTGCTATGAATAAGTAATGGTAACCTATAAATATTGATTATGGAAAACATAATATCCTGCTAAAGAGCTTTTTAAAGATTCCAAGCTTCACACACAACAGAACAATATATTTTTTTAACTTAGAAGACAATCCATTAAATTGTGGATAAATCCTCTTGTTGGCTTTTGACAGAGGAAGTACTGTATAGGGGGAAAATAACTCCCGGTGTTAATATTCGCTATATTCACGGTGTTAATAAATCCGTGAATTCAAGAAACAGTGAATAAATTTTTAAAATAATCTCCATGTTTTATTTTGAAATTAAGGAATAAACTACGATAGGTTTATACACATGTACCGTCAATACATGGTCATTTCAGTAATTACGAGTAGTACTTATCATTCAATTATTATATAAATTATCACGCTTTACTTTAATTAAAATCGGCAGATAATAACTTGTGTTTGTTCCAAAGCTATTTTAATAGCCAACTCTACATGTTTCATCAATCAAATCACGTGTGCCGTGGGTTTTGATTACACATGCGTAACTAATGTAACCACGTGTATTTGTTACCCGCATAATCATGCATATTTTATTTTATCTAGATTTTAGTTTTAATAAGAAATCATTCAAATAAATATCAAACTTAGTACTGAAGATGTGGAAGGATATTATTTCGTCGAACTACAAAGTACATAAACACATTTATATCTGTCCAGTGTTTTTTCGCCGCGTTGTATACGTATTGAAGATCTTGGGTGCACATGCACTCATATTAGCATATAGGAAAGTCATTTGCCGTTTAGAATGAAGGACTTTCAATAACTGCCCTTGTTTAATTAATTATTTATTTAATCCAACAACTTTATATTAACCCACCCTGCTGAAATAAAGACATGACGCTGATGAACGTCGTTAACATGAAGCTATATAGACAAGGGAGGTCACTTTTATTATATACCAATTCCGCGAATTCAAGAAACCGCGATCGTGTCAGATGAGAGAAAAACGCGAAAATTACAACCCGTGAAATTAATCCCCTATACAGTAGATGAAATTCATAGTGTGTTGTAAAAGACAGAGCTTTAGAAAGGAAAGATATAGTGGCTACATTTTGAGAGGTCTTTGACACCAATGTAGGCATTATGGAAATTTAATTTTATTTAGCATTGTTAATCAAACTATTCCAATGATTAAAATTTTTTTTTTCATATTCTAATCCTAAAGATAAAACCAAATTATTTTCAAATAGTCATTTTTAAACCTTACCTCTAGGAATTTCTAGCTGTGAACTTGATCATAATGGCCTCAATCAAATAGTTTATCAGTCATCATCCTAACCATGTATAACAGATGTTAAAAAATACATTATTATTCTATTCTTATGAGCCCATCTTAATCATTCAATAAAAAGGTGAGGATTATGAACAGTGATAATACAAATCTGTCATGAGGGCACAAAACACTGGCCCATTGAAATTCCAGAGGTGGGATCAGGTGCCCTGGAGGAGTAAGCATCCTGCCAAACCTACCTCGATCCCTATGTATCAATCAGGTGGATGAAACATTCACTAGTAAAAAGCAGAGGCCTATCAACTTGTATGAAGGATTGATTGATTTTATGTTCTTTTGCGTCACATTTGTGAAACTTTCATTCATTTAGAGATGCCATCATACACCGTCAAAGGCAGAAGTCTTCAAATTTTGACTTTTACTTGGCCTAGCAGTGAGGGATCTGTATCGTGCCAACGCCTGTTGTGACACAGGACCTCGGTTTTTAAGGTTTCATCCGAAGGACCCCGCAATTTTCTATTCAAGGTGCTGAGAGAATGGCAAAGTAACAGTTGGTATCATACTTTTTATGGTCAGTCACAGCCCACATTCAAACTCATGACCTTCAGAACACAATAATTGGTATGAAACAAGTCTTAACTTTACATCTTAAATCAATTATTTTTGAAAACCAGGGATATATCTGAATCATTGGGTACTACCTTCTACACTTTGTATTATAGTATGAATTCTTATTTCAATTTCTTGCATTTTTAAAGCTACCATGTCCATGTACAAACTATTAAGTCATAACTGTACATATACAGAGGGCTGATTCCATTGACTCTGTATGTCAGTTAGTACTCACTGAATGAATACCATTCTACTGTTATTCTCTTCCTATTAATATTTATTCCCATGTTTTTTACTAGGATAACGGCTGTATATGTGACACAAGTTTTCATAGAAATGTTTTTGAAAACACAGATCTTCAGCATATGGGGGGGGGGGTTACTGCATCAACATTGTTTATGAAGGCCTATACAATTTGAGTTCCATCCATCTCCCGTTCTATTTTATTATCATTTTTATTTACTAGGGGTATTTGTTAACTCTACATGCACATTTATTTCTATGATATAGGGATATTGAGAGCAAAATAGTGATATTTGCTTGACTTTTGGGGAAAAAATCAAGATAAGTAAGGGGGAACCAAGGCATAGACATATTCAGGTATTATTGAATCTTTACTTTGAAATATGCTCATCAAGGCTTAAATTACCTTGTTTACATAAGCAAAGACCAAAAAGATTTTTCAATAATATCGGAATAATAATTGCAATTTGTAGGACATATTATTGATTTATAAATGTCAACAGGTTAGGAGGTGTGTGAAAGTCAGTCAATATATCAGGTCTCAACAGCTCAGTGGTTAGAGTGCTGGCATAGTATACCTGAGGCCCTGGGTTTGAGTCCTGATTGAGACATGAATTTTCTCCACCTGTGACATATATGGCACACAACATGGGCCCAGTATGATCTGGCACTCAAGGTTGGGCCAGACTATCAAACTACTACATGGATTAATTTTTTTTACACAGTTTAGGAATTAAATTCAATTCAAAAATTTTGGGGAAATTCTTGCTTTTTAGAATTAGAAATGGGGCTATTTTCAGCCACAACAACCCTAAAACCCTAGCTGACTTGTTTATAATGCAAGTACTTAACATCTCTGTTATATAGTAGAGATGAAGTAAAAGAAACAGACCAACCATTTGACAATCATGGAAAATGAATATTTGCAGTTTCAGAGGATTTTTGTAGAAAAGGCAAACCCATTCTTGCACAATAGTTATGTGATCAATTGATTGACAAAAAAATAAATCATAATATCAAAGATCATATATAATAAAATGAAAGTTGGAAAGCCAGATTACCAAACCAAATAAGCTTTAATTCAATAAGAGATATAAAGATCTGGAATATTTATAGTTTTCCAAGCTAGAACTATTGGGAAAAAACCTGCGCTTATAACATTGTCAACAAGAACTAAGTGAATGAATATAGATTTTCTGTCTGCCATGCTGCCATTGATTGAAATCAAAGACACCGTATTACAAATTATTCCTGTGAATTCCCAAGTAGAAATGATTTTTATTGTTTGTCCTGGTACTATTGTATCATATGACAACAGTTCACAAAATGGTGTCAAAATTGATAGTATGAGTTCCAGCTTGTAGCACGTTAATTAAATCTTGTTATAATGACTGATATGTACTGGCGATAACATGGGATTGCACTGAAATCATAGATTTATTTTCAGATGAAAATATTTTACTTATAGATACAATATAAATAAAATGAAAGAAGGTACATACCTAAAATTATTAATGTTTGAAAATCCAACCAAAAAAAAATATTCAACACTGTTCTGTTGTTAAGGTTAAAGATTCCTTCCCACTGTATAGTGTTTTAACAAAATCCCAAAACCTGATTCGAAAAGAAAAAATTAACTCGAAGAAAAAAAAATCAGTCCTGTCGTCCCAGCTTATGGATCACATGTATTGAAAACAGGCAAATGAGTTCTTAGTAACCATTAACTAAGCACACACAAGGCCTGCTCAATCAAGCATGACGATCTATACACAATGAATGTACAAACAACTATGTAGACATTTAAAAATAATACCCAAGCCAATTCAGAAATGCTCTACTGACAGCATTTGTTTGGACATGTTCCATTTGTCCTGACCAAACTTCATTATTATGTTCACATCTCCATGCAGCAATGGGTCCACTAAGCTATAAATGGCTTTACACACATAATTTTAAGGAAAGGCCCTCATTTTGGTATATTACACAGAAATTTTTTTTTATATACATGAACATCTATACCTGTCATTAGAACACTAAAAATGCAACTTATTACATAATTTTGTTTTACTTAAAAAAAATATTAGTAGTAAATAACTATTCATAAATGATCATTCACTAAAAAAAAAATTTTAAAAATCAAGGAGAAAGAAGTGAAAATTGAAATCATAACTCTGAATTAAGATTTTACAAAAAAGAAGAAAAATTAGCTGTATGCATGCACATTAATTGGTTTTAAAATATGTATATTCTCCCCATATGATCCATATTAAATTCATCTTTATTTTGCACCAGTCAGCAAGACCTTAGTATCCAAAATCTTAATCCTAAACTGCAGTACGTTTTAAATATTTTATCTTTTTATCAAAAATTTGAAATTTGTTAGCAAAAATAATTTTTGTTTACCAGATTCACATTTTCACTCTTAAAAAACCTAAGCAATTACTTCATAAAGACAATATGATATGGCACCCAAAGTGGGGCCAACTTTTTTTTTCAACAGATATCAACATTTTCTATCAATATTTAAAAAAACTTTACAAGAAAGTGATAAATAAAATCTGAAGGCTTAAAATTTTTTTGCAATAAATTAAAAAAAAATATTTACAAAAATTCCATTTATATATTTCAAATGGAATTGAATATTTTTTGTATAACATCAACATCATCTTCCTCAAAATTTTTTTTCATTGCATGAACACAGTAAATTGTAATCTTACTCTTTTTCTTAAAATTAATTTGTAATATGACAAATGATCAACCTATCCAGACAAATTTATTACCATATACCTATCAAATGAGAGAAAAAGAGAGAAATTATTAATGTGGAAACTGTGTTCAAAGGGAAATAACTCTTCTCCCTGTCTAAACCTTTCATACGTGCAATGCATACAGTAAGCTTACAAATACAGAACTTTTCACATCATATCAGAAGCCCTGATACTTACCGATAACCATGAAGTTACAGGAATACAGAGAGGACTATTGGTGCTTTTCATTTTCTTCTCTTGCCCTGAAATGAACTATATATACCTGTTTAATATTATTATTCTGAAATTTAAAACCAATTTTAATTAATCACCCAAATCCTACTCTTCCCTTTTTAAATTTTCAATAGAAAAATGTATTCATAAATCAAAATTTTTATAAAGATCGAGCCCTTAACATATTTCTTTTTGAAAACAAACATCCTGTTCATGGTTTGATAAATAATAAAAATATATCATGATATATTATTTGGATATTCCTCTCTATTATTATTTGCTGAAGAACTTTTATTCTAGATCTGAGTATCGTCTTACTAACATCCTGTTCAGATGTCAAGGATATAACCAAATAAAATTTCTTGCCAAAAATACGTCCAAGGCCAAAGATGTATGTGTTGCTATAAACCCCGATGGACACCTCAGGCTCAGTGCAAAACAAAATAAAAAATTGAACAGGAACACATGCATACAGGATGTTTGCATAGTTACAGACACTTCACCAACACTTTTGATTCAATGTGGTATGCTACTGCTAATTAAATGCAGGACTTGTGTTCGCGTGAGAAAAGGATTGCATATGCATTGAACTTGTCCTCGCTCTTCATTGAATTTATACCAAATGTACTTACAATAAATTAACATACTTTTTCGTTTTTTAAGTTATATAACTGGAAAGTTCAACGACCTGTCCTGTAAACTTGTAAATTTCGATATTTTGGCCACTCGAACCAGAGACTCCTGTTTGTGTTTCAGCGCCTGCAATTCATGTATTCCCGAACCCGACCCAATTTATTAGTTACATATCGCTTCCATTTGATACGAAATATTCAATTGCATAGGCTATTACTTCGTCACGTGATTAACATTATACATGTGTATATTGATAAAAAAAATGCCTACGTTCAAATGTAATATATACATAATAATGGAGGTATAAAGTTAGTAATTTTCTTTATAAAACATGTAAACTGAACAGAAATTTAGAAATATACCTGTAAACCTGTTATCTGTATCAGTTGTTCAAACAATGACCCCAAAAGAAATGCAAAACCTACGAAAAAATATGGGAAAATCGCTGAAGTAAAAATTCAAATCCATATTTAATATCCATATTTCCTGCCAAAATAAATATTCAAGTTAAATTATACCCTTAAAAAAAAAAAAGAAAGAAAGAAAGAAAGAAAGAAAAAGAAACTGCAAAATTAATACATTATTACTGTTTGTATAGTTGCAATTTCTGAAAATACTTCACTGTTGTAAATAACGAAAGAAAACCGCAAATATTTCCTGTCACTGGAATAAAAGAAACCCTGAAATAAAATTATCAATGAACAACAATGCATGGTATAATTTTTACAGTAATCCCCAATTTACAAACATGGTATGGTGTATATCTAAGATCAAGTACATGAAAATGCAATTTAAAGCAATGCTGCATGTGTACCAGTACTTTCATCTCGGCACATCATTTATTACATTATCTGACATCCCTTTCTACAAAACTGAGGTTTCCAAAATACAATAAATTGGAAGACATCATATTCTGTATGAAGGGATTGCAACGAAAATTCACACTCAGCATGGGTTAGATATATGTGAGTAGCGTGACACTTAAAAATAACACACTTCATAAAATTGCCATGCATCAAATCTTTCACATAGTGAGTTATCTGAGTTTTATTGGAAATAAGCATTTCGATATACATGTGTATAAATCTGCTCAAAAAAGTACTCACTTCCGGTCACAGTGAGTGTGGTGGCGCCACTGTTTCCAGTTCCTGCAGTGTTTGTTGCCGAGCACTGGTAGCTGGTAGCATCACTGAGGGCAACATTGGTGATGGTCAAACTAGCATTGCTTACTGTAGACCCGAAAAATCGAACATTATCGATGACTAATCTATTAAAGGCACCATTGACTAGTCTGCTCCAGTAAACAGTCGATGGAGGTGGTAGTGCCATCAAGACAGTACAATCCATAGTCACCGTCTGGCCTACCTGAACAGTGTAACTGCTGCTGTTTACCTGAACAATGGGAATCTCTACGAGAATAAAAAAACGTTTGAATCATTAAAATGCTTCGAATTAAATTTTATTTATTGCTAGAGTGAATTGGACTAGTGCCTTACGTTGTACAAAGACAGCTGCACTTTGAGATTTGGTAGCTGTTGTAATGGCTCCGCCAGACACTACGGGCTGGGTCGTCACACAGAACAAAACCTTCCCGTTGTCGGCAGTGATGGGAATCCAGCTCAGTAGGCTGATCTTGGTCAGCGTGCTGTCGGAGTTGGTGGCTGTGCTCTCCGACACCCGTACTGTTCTCCCTGACATGCCCTGGTGGAGGTCTACCGAGTTAACCAGAGAAGTACCCAGTTTCCAATTAATGTTCGCCACTGGGTAGCCACTGCTGGCAGTACAGGTATAATTATACGTCCTCCCGGCATCTAGAGCAGTAGTGACCTGCGGCACAGGCCCACTGATGAGTGGGTCACTGGCTGGAACTGAAAAGATGAGTAGAAATATTTATTTGCAGATGTTGTCAAACAAAATTTCTCAGTTTCTTCAAGAAAAAGTCCTTGAAACCTATCAATAAATGTGTGTTGTATAAAGAATTTTCTGTGATGAAGAATTCTGCACCATCCTTAAATCTTTATGATTATTCCCCAATAAGTAAAGAAAAATGACCCATTTGCAAAGCTTCTTTTTATTAAAAGACCTTGTGAGATCATTGTTTTAGGCACATTGTCTGGAGCGGAACTCTTATTTAACAAGTGTTTTAATCAATATTTGACAGAGTAAGTCTAAGGCATAATTTGATAATAAACTCATATTGAATGTGTGAAACTTAACTTTTGTTTTTGTCAGAGAAAACACAGAATCCATTTCATTTTTTTTTAAAGGTTATATGAATTACCATAGACTTCTATGTTTAAGGATCGTTGGAGCTCGTTGGTCAAAGCTGAATTGTTGACCTTGCAGATAAAAGACACTGCATTGTCCGACCTTGACACTTGGAAAGTGTAGTTATTGTAAGTAACAGTGGTTGATCCAATTGTATACACCCCGTCTCCATTTCCGTTAGGGCTGCTTCCTGCGTCTACAAGCTGGGTGTTTTTATACCATCTCACGGTGGGTAGTGGGTTACCCCCAAAAGACGTACAGGTCAAGGTCACGGTATCACCTTCATTCTTTGTGTCGACAACGTTGATATTAGGGTTGCCAGGAGGGGCTGTTCATTAAAAGAAAATAAGACAGTGAGCAACCAGGTAAGAGAGACGGCTTTTCTGATGTAGAGATAATGATATCAGATGTATAAAAAATATGTTTTCAGTAAAAAAGATCAAACTTAAGTTGAAAAAACGTCTCTAAATGCCTTTGTTAAATACTGAATGAAATGTGTGGTATGTACATGTAGTAATTAATGTACTAGTATTACTTTTTGGGGCAAAAATTATTTTGTTATTTCAGCGTTAACGTTTATCAATGTATGCATTCTGTATATGAAATATAATAAATAGTAATTAATTTTGACTAAAGATACTTACTTTGCGTGTTTATTTCACTGAAGAACGACACAAGAAAGGACAGAGCTATTAATAAAAATGAGCCTGGCCTAACGCTAAAAGTCCTGCTGACCCACATTATGGCAATCGTAGAGTTACTCAGCTACTCAAAGGTGCTCATTTCTAAACAAATTCATTCCATGGAACCTGAAAACAATATGGATTTGTCATGAAATTTGAAATGGAAACGCACAGCTAATAAAAGTTTAATAGAAAATTGGTCATTCAAAATATTAAACGATTGATTAAAATATAACAATGTCTGTTGAAAACGAGGATTATAATAAAGAATAGTATTTAAAATTCTTTTATTTTTCTGGTTTGGTAGTAGATATTCTATGTAGTCCCAAACGAAGTGAAGCATTCAAATAGTATAATCATCGATTTCTATCGGCGAAAAAAATTTGTATTAAACTGTATAGTAAGTAAATTTATATAAACATTTATTAATACTTTGACTCCTTTTGAAAGAAAATGCGATCAAAATGAATATGAGGAATCTCCTCAAAGAATTTTCTAAATCAAGTTCAGATAACAAAAAGGATATAAACTTTTAATTTTGACCAAATTTGACCTCTCATTTAAACATAACTCTACTTAATCGCGTAACAAACAATTCAAGTGTGAGTGTGGTTTAACTTTAAAAAGAAATCAATTAACAAACAAATGTGATATATGGCAATTTCCCAGTTATTTACAAGTATTTAGATCTATACTACTAAGAGAGTTGTATGATTTCCCATACATTGACTGGTTAAACTAGATATTTTGTCCAAATAATGAAGAAGTATATTATATAGTTTGTTTTTACATGTATTTTAAAATTCCCTTATGAAATGTTTTTGCTTTTCGTTCATCTCAAATTTCGATGAAATTTTAACTCTAAACAGGGACAAATATTAGTATGCATAAGTCCCTGCCCTGAAGACTGACAAGTTTCCTTTAACTATTCCAAAAAGTCTAAAAATGTAAGCACTCAAATATTTTCTTTCCATTTTGGTACAATTATACGAAAAACAATGGGAAAAGTACAAGTAAAATTTAACAACTTTGATTATTTCATTTTAAACGCTTTTAGTCTCTTTGAAAGCCAAAATATAAATTCCAGGGATTTTAGATTTTTAATAGTGTACAGGATTGGCTTGTCGGTTAAAAGGATCAAAATGCGATTTTTATCCTATGTGACTTTATCGCCTATTCATTTTGATATCAGATGCAGATTTTCAGTGGCGCTTCGATTTATGTTCATTTACCAATTGATTTAATGATGAGATAAACTACATTAAAGCCTTGTTCATTTTGTCTCCAATAAGTATTTAGGATCTGATATGATATATCCGTGTTTGTTTTGTTTATTTGTTCCTTTTGTTTGTTTACTCGTTGGTTACTAGTTACTCTTCTTATTGGGATAATATATGTTAAAATATAAACTCTATTGTCAAAGCAAAATTCTATTGGTAGTTGTCCCTATTTGTATATCATGAGAATTAAATGTTATCTACATGCCTTATTCAGCCGAAGAAAAATCAAGTAGAACAGAGATTTAAACCATATACGCAATTTGCTTTCGAGCGTTTACATAAAGGCAAAGTTAAATTGTTCAAGCTCTTGAAACTAATGAAAACTGCCATTTCAAACACAGTAGACCTTATTTGACGGTTTTGAATAAAAACAATTTGAATGTTTAACAATAAAGAATAATTGCTAGTTTTTGGAGACATTGAATAATATCGTAATGTAAATCAAGTTTCAACTGACAATAGGAAGGTTAAAATTTAATTTGAATATTTTTTCAAGCTAATAAAAAGTTGAGATTCTTTCTAGCTTGCATAGACTTTAAAGTCACTAAGACCTTTAGACATGATCTGAAAATGGATTTTTCGAAATTGTCACTATGTTCTAATAAATTCTTAAATAAATTAAATAATTAAATAAAAAAAATGCTCTGATTGAATACACAAGTACTTTGAGGTTGATATTAAAAAGATTCTTGAGTTTCTAATTGACAATAGCTCAATAAGTAAATTTTGGAGATCATCAATATTTCAGAATTCTCATGGGTTTCAATTTCGCCCCATTATGAGCATACTTATAAATTTTATTCATATGAAGAAGAATTTATTCCAAGAATTTACAAGAAAAGAAGACCTCGACATTAAAATATGTCGACGACGTAATATCTTCACACGGTACTTTTTATATTTGCATATTTCAAAAGAAAAAGATGTTAAATGGTAACCTAATAACAACGCTTTGTGATAAACGTAATGACCTTAATTTTCTGTTGTCAACTTCCCTTCCTTGTGTAGCAATATACTAGTAACCTTACCACCTGCATATGGGGTTTATGTTTCCCAGCTAATTCGATGCACAAGAGCGTGCTATACATACGAACAATTTCTAAAATGATACAAGCTATTGACAAACAAGTTGATGAATCAAGGATATCAACAGTCTAGTTTAAAATAAACATTTCACAAACTGTTCTTTTGTTGATACAATTACCTTGTCAGCAAGTACAGTCTATCATTAAGTCGAATGCTGACTTACGTTTTTCATAACAAGTTGACTAAACAAGAATATCAACAGTCTTGTTAAAATGTCATCACTTCGTAATTTTTTTATCAATACAATAACTTTGTGAATAAATACAAACTATCATTAAGGTAGGACCAAATAAATAGGTCAAATTTTTCCTCAAATTCAATTTTTCTGAAACTTTGATATTTTGTTCTGGGATACAAAATCTCTCTTTATATATAATATGAAAGAAATTCAACCGCACATTTTTTGCCCACATAGTCTGAAATATGGTCTGTCAGACCCCTGTAAGAAAATTGTGAAATCAGTCATTCGACTTGAGAATTATTTTAGAATTTCTATTGATCTATTGCAAATTTGTGTAATACTTTAAATAAAGATAACCTTTTTGTTTTTTTTGGGTAAAATATTAAGTAAAATAGAACATACATTGTGTCAGAAACTGAAAATTCACATGTAAATTTCCGACAGTTTAAGTTTTCTTAAGAGAAAATGTATAATTCAATTTTTACAAAAAATCAACAGAATGATTCAAATGGGTCCTAGAATAAAATGTGTAGAAATAAAGAAAATTGAACCGGTGGTTTCAGATATTTTGGCGATTAAAAAAAAAATCAATGACAAAAACTAAAAGATTCAGTAGATGACGTCACAATATTTGACCTTTGACCTCCTGATATGACCTTGACCTTTGTAGTACATAAAGAATATAGACTTCTTATATATGTGTCCAAATATCACCCCTCTACTTTTTATGGAACAAAAGTTGCACTGCATTTTATAACAGACTGTTAAATGCTTGTTTATTGCACTTAGATAGCGTAAACACATTCTAAAATGTAAGCTCCCAAGTGACCAATATATAGGATTCTCTGATTTTTTCACAAAATATAACGCAAATGTGCCAAAACTTATTATTGTTCTTTCAGGGATCATTCATCGTTGTCAATATAGTAATATTATTTTTTTTCATCCAGTACATTTTTAAGAAATTGGTTAAAATAGAATCCACGGGTGTTTTGTCCTACCTTAAGTCAAATTCTGACTGACGATTTTCATACTAATTGTTAGCCCATTATTTAAACACCGAATTGTCGACCGATTTTTTTTTTACGTTACTTCCAAGACAAAGAGCACACGGCGGATGTAACCGATCTGCTGAGAATTCTCACTCCTCCATGGCATCTGATCCCATCTCTGATGTTTTCAAGGTCCGAGTTGACTCCGCTCCTGATTTGTATTATTTGAATGGACTTAATGGCACAAGACTGGTGTATCCGGTCAGAGGGGATGCTTTCTTCTCCATGGCACCTGATCCCACATCAGTCTGATGTTTTAAGAGGTTTGTGTTTGCTCTGTACGTGCTACGTATTTACACCTTGTTTTACTGGACTCTTGAGCTTAAATACTGTTTGCTATCTTCACATTTCAGTGGTACATTCCAGTTTATTTTAAGAAAAATCAATGAGCAATGAACTTTTCAAAACCAGAAATATGAATGGAAATGTCCATAAGCTCATATGTCAATTTTTCAATCTGTAATTAACATTTGGGTGGAGAGGTTGTGGTGGTTGAATAAACACATATATATTTGGTTTCTATTTGCAAGAGAATTTATGATACCACACATTCTCTGACCTATTAAAAATACTTCAAATTAATATCGATAATGGAAAAGCTAATTAACTATGAACTTTTCAATATTCTGATGATTTTAAACCTTTTTTTTGGTACCTATAGATTCGTTTCTCTTTTTTATGAGTGACAACTGATAAGTAATGACCAAAAGCATCAGCTAGCTGAATTAAATTTGTTGTATTTCGCCATTTTAAAACTGTACTTCGGTTACAAGATTATTGCAAGAAACACACAGTACAAGTAAGTAAAATAAAATCAACGCTTTGTCTAGAACTTAAGTCTTTTGTTGTGTCACTTCTGAATTCATTTATTATCTTTTAATTCTAATTGCAGAATATTTTATGTTAAATGGAAAATTAAATGATGTGAAACGGTATGTAAAGTGTTAACTAAGATGAAACAAATCTTCACTGTATAACATTCATTTTATTATTTCCACTTCAGCTCCATGATCCAAATAAGAAAAATCTGAAAAACATTCTAATAGAAACTGTAAGCATTAATCCTTTTCTTATTTTGAATTATTGTGAAACCACTATAAATCTGTCTTTAAAAGGACCAAGTTTATTTTATATTTTCAATTCATTTAATTTTGACACCAGAAAAGAGTTTTAAAAAGAGGTTCTTCGGCGTATTGACAAAATTGGGTATAAATTTGATCGCGTGTTATTAATTAGTGGCACCTTATGTGCCACCTGTGACCAAAACGTACACGAATACCTTATCAGATAACATCAAACATTTCCAATCGTATTCAATCGTGCTGCTGTAGATCCTCAGTTATTTTTCTAATAACCGAATTAAAGGGAATGACACAAGTACCTAAAGTGCATAATCTTGTATAATAACATTTAAATTCGAAACATTTGAAAAAATGGTGGATGGTGGAATATGTGGAGATAACGATCAGTACTAGTATTTACGTTCAAAAGTCCATTGAGCTTTACAGATTAGGAGCTGAGCAAACACGAACCTCTAAAAGTTCAGAGGTGAGATCTGGTGCCATGTAAGAGTGAGCATCCCCTGCCGAACGGTCGTGTGCTCCTTGTCATGATCGAGAAATAACAGGAAAATCCATTGACAATTCAGTATACTGTATGTTAATAATGACCTAACAATTAGAATGAAAAACGTGCGTCAGGATTTGACTTGATGATAGATTGTATTTGCTGACAAGGTCATTGTATCAACCATAGAACTTACGAAATGATTACTCTGAACGAGACTATTTCTTGATATTCTTGTTTAATCGACTTGTTTATCAATATATTACCTCGTTTTAGAAATTGTTCATTCGTAGACCATGCACTAGCCTAACGAATCAACTGAGAGATATAAACGCCGTATGCAGGTGATGAAGGTATATTAATGCATAAGTTAGGGAAGTTGACGATAGAAAAGTTAAAGTCGTCTCGTTTGTCATAAAGCTTTGTTTTTAGATTACCATTAACGTCCTTTTCTAGAAACATATCCAAATAAGAAACAGACGTATCATACTCTATGGTATCTTATTTCAAGTTTACTGTGATACCAGTACATGCATGTCGTATCCTAAAAATGTCGAGTTGAAGGCAAGTGTTTTCTTTCTTTTCACGTAAAAGACTTTGAACAAATTCTGCTTCGTATCAAAACTAAATAGACGTGCAAACAATGGGGTGCAATTGGTACCCCTGGGGATTTCAGAATATTTGTTTATTCCATTAGATTGTTTTAACAAAGTCATTTTGCAAATGACCATTTCTTATGTGCAATTTACATTTCACTCAAGCATATTCTTTGATTTTTTTTTAGTGTCAAACATTTTGAACAGGTTTGTTGTAAAGACTACAGACCTCTGGTTTTTATACCCACAGTTTCTACGAAAGTTTGGGTATATTTTTATTATCCTGGTCCATTTTTCCTTACAAAAATTGGTTTCCTACACTTTTTGCAGTAGCCTACTCTTTTGCTTTGGGAACTGGATCGTGAGAGTCTTGTAGTTTCCACTCTGGGGACAATTTAGGATTAAATATTTTTCTGCAAAAACTGATTCCCTACACTCCTTTTATTTATATATATATTTATTTTTTTTTTTGCATTAATGAACTCATCTTTTAAAACATGATTGGTGGTGTTCTGTAGATGTACAAAAAGACTTTGAGTTTTCGGTTTACACACTTTGGTAGTGGTGGGTTAAAAACTGATGATTTTTTCTTCGTCATAAAATCTGTCCAAATTCTTCTGACTTTTTTTTCATGGTAACATATTCCTACTTATGGATATGATTGGGACTGTCTTTTGGATGTGTAAAAGGGTTTGGAATTTCGATTTTCACCTTGTGGGGAAATTGGGGTAAAAACGACGCTTTTTCAAAAAGCCTGCTTCCCTCTTCTCCTGACATTTATAGCCGCAGCCCATTCATATTTAATATTCACTCTGATTCTACACAAAAGTACTATTTAGTTCATATTAATCAAAAGGATATTGGAGTTACTTATTGACAACATCTATGCAGTCGGATACCACAGGCTCCTTTATGAGCAGACTTGTAAAACAGAATTTATTCAAAAACTTCTTCATGACAAGAAGAAAAACACTTGCTAGGGCCTTTAACTCGACATTGAGATATATTGATGATTCACAAAATTTACTTCCATAAGTCCACTTGATATATCTCATTGAACTTGAAATATAAGAGACTGCAGAGTCTGTAACATCTCTTTCACTATTAGGTGTTTTACTGACTACAAGATGATAAGAACCAGCTAACAACTAAATTGTTTGTTAGATGACTTTGCTTAATGATCGTCAATTTTCCCTACCTATACAGTAATATTCCGTTATCACCTACACATAGTGTTCACATACCCCAACTTATTTGTTACGCAAGAGTGTATTCTGGATATGATATTTTTTTCACGACATAGGATTATCGATACCGACATGTTAGATGGTGTGATGTTAAAGGAATTAAAAAAAACGTTTTAATGTCTGCATTATTTTCGCTGGTCGTTATTATATATTGTTAGCAAATAAAACCTATCATTGTTGGCTTTGCTCCTAATATGTAACATTTAATAGACTTTTGAACTTGAATACTGTAACTTCCTCATATTTCATGCTACTCCTCATGGCCACCTGATTCAACCTCAGGATTTTCAGGGGTCCCTGTTTCATACTATGTTCGCAGCTTAGTGTTTTACAGACCAACAGTATTAGATAATTAAAAAGATAAAACTATGGAAAAAGTATCTAAATTCACAGAGAACTCAAAACTATACGTGTACTGAAATAAAATACAATGTCAATATGGAAATAGTTTCAAGAATAGACAAATGCTAAATAAAATTCGAACAATTGACCACTGCCTAAGGATGGAAACTGGTAGACATAAGAAAATACCTCGACAACAAAGATTATGAACTTCATGTAACGCTATTGATGATGAATTTCATTTCTTTTTACAGTGTATCTTGAATATACAAGCAAGAAATATATTTATAAAATATATGTTATATAATTGTTCCTCATTTCACCTCAAATCAACTACACGGAAACTTGAATACATACTTGATCCAAAACTTGATGTCATACCAGCTGTTTGCACTTATATAAAACAATCAAAACATTTAATATCTATAGTCATATAGAAAAAATCTGTTTGTTAAATGTTCTTTGATATCGTATAAACAATCATTAGAATTGAGAAATTAAAAGTCCACATCAGTATAACATTTAGGGAATTAATTTCTATACGTCTATTCTATTATATATATAATTCATTGTTCTCTTTTGTTTTGTTTTTATGATGGATTGTATTGCTTGATCCATATGGGTGTATTATGCAATAACTTCTAAAAAAAAAGACAAAAAAGAGTTTCCAACTTTATCACAAATGATGATGAATTCGCTTGCATAATTAAGTGACCGATAATGATGCAAAACCCAAAATAAAAAAAATGCAGCCGGGTAATTTTTTAAATTATTACTTTTTCTAACACTTTATCAAATTCTACCAAAAGCAATTCTTTCCTTTCCCATCATTTTCATTGAAATTCTAACAGCCACATCTATGTAGCCATCCCAACATCCATGCGGCTGTCCCTAACCCCAGTGCCGCATCAGTTCAGAACATAGCAAAAGACACAAGGAAAAAAGTGATAAAGGTTAGCAGTGAAAGGTACTTAGGTTGGGAGACACAAAATGAAAGATAAAACTTATTTTAAAAAGGTATAGTACTCTCTCTCTCTCGACATTTTATTAACCATTTATATTAAAATACTCCCAGTAGTTCTTTGTTGACACCAAAGGCACTGCTATATACTACATTGTTTTAAGTATATCTTAAAGTAACTCGCCAGTAATGCCAAAATAAATGTGAGCCTTTCTTCCATTAATTGGAAAATTTAAAGCAAATATCAAATTGAAACAAATACCTGTATTTGAAAAAAAAAATTACCAGCATAAATCTTTCACATCGTTTATTGCAAATTTTAAATGTTGTTTTTTTAATAATGAAAAAAAATTTATAATACCCAACAGTTCCAAATCCTATATTTTAAGACCTATATGTCGATACGATATATCCCGGTGAGCTTGGGATAAAATATACCATAGAGTCTGACATATTTGTTTCATGTTTGGATAGTTTACTTGAAAAAAAAAAACATTAATGGTAATCTAACAACCAAGCTCTATGATAACCGAAATGACATTAACTTTACAGTCGTCAACTTCCCTTACATATGCAGCAATATACATCAGTTGATTTGATACGCAAGAACATTCTCTACTTATGAAGTATTTCTAAAACGAGGTACACATTGAATTATTGACAAACAAGTTGATGAAACAAGAATATCAGCAGTCTCGTTGAAAGTCATCATTCCGTAAGTTCTATGGTCGATACAATAACCTTGTCTGCAAATACAATTTATCATTGAGTCAAATGCCGACTGACGTTTTTCATACTTTTTTTTAGTCCATTATTTATACACTGAATTAACGGTGGATTTTTTCGTTATTTCCCACTCGTGACAAGGAGCACACGGCGGATATGACCGGTCAGCAGGGGATGCTTACTCCTCCATGGCCCTCCTGTTCCCACCTCTGATGTTTTGAAGGTCCGTGTTTGCTCTGCTCCTATATGTGTTGTTTTATGGACTTTTGAATACTGTTCTTGAATACATAGAGGATATTCAATGTTTTGTAGTTGAATATGGAATTTATTTCACGAGTGGGACAGGATTTTTGATATTTTCACGAGTGCGAAGCACGAGTGAAAATATCAAAAAATCCGGTCTCACGAGTGAAATAAATTCCATATTCAACTACAAAACATTGAATTTTCTGTTTATTACATTTAAAAAAAAAAATCTTAGATTTTTCCTTTGCCTCTGTCTTTTTTGTAATACATTCATGGACTCGCGACGTCATAGTTGAGTGGCTGAGACGTCATAGCTAAGTGAGGTGAAAACACTGTAAACATGAATTTGACAACATATATTTGGTAATTTTGACAGTTTTATTCGCTGTCAGAATGGTTTATTTATTTCCATCTATCTTACATTAGGTGAAGGAAGATATTTTTACAGCAATCTTCGTTATGAGAAAGGAAATTTTTCCCGCACTTCTGATATTCGTCACACTGTGACAGGATATCATTTTGATATCCTTTCACACTGTGACAGGATATCATTTTTATTCAATGAATAAATTACAGTATTTCACGGGTAAAAATGTAATACTGTTCGTTATCTTCATTTGTTTCATCTATATATACATTGTTTTTTCTTTTATGTTTATCGTTGTTATTGTGAGAACATCCTAATTAAGAAAAACTAATTGGATTCACTTAGGGTTGGGCACAAAATAAAAGATTGCTGTAAAAAGTAATTTTCCATACTGGAAATAACGGGTCAGTGTATTCAGATTTTATCAATTATTTTATCATAATAGTACTTAGTTCTCTTTGTTGGCATCAAAGAAACTTATATACCCCGGTATTATTAGTTACATAGTCTTTTAGTGATAGGGTAGGGGATGATACCTGGTTAGTAAATTTCATACCTGGCGAGGCGGAGCCGAGTCTCACTAAAAGACTATGTAACGAATGTCCGTTTTATCTGTGGTTTATAAAATCTTCCTCTGCTATGCTTCATCACATAGTTAAAACGTTTGTGTTTGTGAAAAAAAAGTTAACAAACACATCAAGACTAAGCTTTCATGGAAAAATCAACAGTATATACTGCCTTCACGTGACAGACTTCAACCAATCGTAAGCCAGGATTTCACGGAAAAATCAACAGGGGTGGGGTAAATGTACTACATTGTCCTTCATATCAAACACATCAAGACTAACTTTTTGTATATACAACATTCAAATTTCGAGAAGAAAAACATTCTAATGTCATAACATTCGTTAAGTTATATTCTTGTACTGGTCATCACTTTCAGAGATTGGTATCACTGAAAACTTACAATGTATCTTTCTTCCATTATTGGAAAATTTGAAGCTAATGTCAAATTGAATCTTTAAAGTTATCTACTGTCAAACTTTGAATGTTATTTTATAATAAATAAATTGCTTTTTGTGAAATATTTATTCTCCACATCTCCAAATACTACTAAATGACCTACCTTCACATTGTTTCTTTTGTTTTATTTTTATCGTCATTATTGTGATAAACATCCTGATTAAGGCGATAAATTTGGAAAGATGAATAAAAGTGTGACACCTTTTGTCATTTCATCAGATATGACAGATACTCTGATGCGAGAGAATCTTAAACGACTGATTCCCACATCATAGGATGTGTTCCCATTTCGCCTTAACTGTGAAATACAGGTAACAAAAAGTTAAAAAGTACTAAGGCGAAATGGAAATTTCAGTATTTGTAAATATTATAACTAGGTTGATATAAAAATTAAAATAATAATTTTTTTAGATTGAATTTAACAATTAATGGAAATTTATGAATACTGTGAATGAAATAATATGTGTAATACCAAAAAATACTTTTTGTTAAATATATCAAATCATCACCTTAATTCACCTGAGAGCTTACTAAGGCGAAATGGGAATGCTACATTTTACAGTTAAGGCGAGATAGGAACAAACCCATCATAGTACATGTATGTCACACTACATAGAGCCTGGATAAAAGCTAGATTCACCCGTGAACTCAAGTTAGAAAGTAAAGAAAATTTTAGAAAGTTTTGATCAACAAGTACCAAAAATACTAGTATATGATAATATATGATTTAATTTAGAAATGATATATTTGTTGTCTCTGGCGGTAAGCTGCATGTATTTAACAATTAATGCTTGTAACTCTATAGCTCAAAGTCATATCAAAAGGTTTTTATTCTATTCTATGTATTGTATAGTTCTTAGAATATTTTTTTTTGTATTTCAGTGAAATTCTTAATTCCTCCTACAGTTTTAGTTCAGTACCAATGAGTTGGTGTACAACTAAGAGATAATTGTATGTATATTTCTGTTTTACTGTCGACGAACATGGTTACTTAAAAAGATATTTATGTTGAGTTTTGTTTTTTTTTTCAAAACAGTTTGCTTTGATTTCAATAAGACTTTGATCAAAGGTAAACCACACCTTGGTAATATTTTTTTTAATTTGGTGAACATGATTGCAACAATTATAAAAATGGAACAATTTATGGAAGAATTTCGATATTTTTTATGATGATAGCAAATTAAACACCAGAGTAGCATAGTAGACAGCTGCTTTCTCCATGATTGGTGGGTCGTAGGTTCAAGACTCTACCGTGCCGGTTCTAGGACGAATAGAAAATATAAGGACTAATAAAATATGAAAACGAAGGAATCACAAGTAAGCTCAGTAGTCCATTCAAACAATACAGATTTCGACCAGAGTAAACACGAACAAATAAGAACATCAGAGGTGAGATCAGGTGCTAAGGAAGAGTGAGCATCACTTATTGATCGTTCACTCCCACTCGATGCTCCTTATCACGTTAAAACCAATATAGATCCCTCGATAAATTAGTATGTAACTAATGGGCTTACATTTAAGTATTAGAAACGTCAATCGGAATTCAACTTTATGATAGATTGTATTTGCTGACAATGTCTTTGTATTGACCATAGAATTTGTGAAATGATGACTTTTAACGAGACTGTTGTTATTCTTGATTCATCAACTTGTTTGGCAATAGCTTGCCTCGTTTTAGTCGTTTTAGAAATTTTTCGTACGTAGAGCATGCTCTTGCATATCGACTTAACTGAAAATCTTTGACCCTGTATGCAGGTGATAAGTAAATTGCAAAATAAGTAAAGGAAGTTGACGTTTATCATAAAGTCACTTTGTAGTTAGGTTAAACATTAATGTCTTTTTGTTGTAAAATATCAAGATATGAAACAAATTTGTGAGACTCTGAGGTATCTTTTATATCAAGTTCACTTAGATTTATAGATTCGACATATTAATGAAAGTATATCTAAATTTGAGAAACTTTTTGCAAGCACTTGCTTAGAGAAGGAGCAGTTGCTCGATATTTGTTACATTTCGCTTATGACTAATATTCACAAAACAAAAACAGAGTGAGTTACAAATGCCCTTATTTCTCTCGTGCATTGTTATGGGCAATACAGAACTGAATTTTAAGATATAGATATTTATCAAGCTTTAAATACCTCGTCAAATGCAACCCTGACAAAGAGGGGTAACTAGTTTTCAAAATTTCGACCACCATGTACAATGGAATTTAAATAGCTTTTCTTAAATGAACAATATAGTTCCTTTAAAATTGGGTCAATCAAATATTCCACTACTCTAATAAACGGTGCTATTGCCTCCTTAATACCATTCATTATTGATTGTAGATTTTTCATCTTAAGTTTGCATTTTATGACAAATATTTTCGATCCTTGACCATTTTAAGGTTTAGTGTCCCTCTGATAAGAGAGATAACCCTCACAGGTATAAAAGACTTAATTCTTTATACAATTTAGGCGTCGCAAAAATTCTGAAATTTTATGCATTTTAATCATAATTAGTAAGATTAAAAAAATGTTTTAAAAAAAAAGTAAATATATATATATATGATTGATCAGTGGGTAGATAAAATATTGATTCATTGTGACCCTCTGATTTTTAAGATAGACTTTCTATTCTTCTTTTTTTAGTCTCACTTATTTATGGTACAGTGGACCCTCATTTATCCGGACGCGTTTGTTCCCAGTCAATTTGTCCGGATATGTGAAGCATCCGGATATCTGAATCACCAGTTAAACAAGACAGAATAACATTTTAAAATTTCGTTCCGATGAAAAATCGTCCGGATACTGAACTTATTTATATCTGGGTCCACTGTAATTACAAACCTCTCTGCCAAACCAGGAAGAGTTCACAATTAATCGAAATCTTCCCCTTCACAAGCAGCGATAAAATCCTTAGTAATGATACAAATGATGAGCACTGACTGATGTTCTTCTGGTAGGTCAGCAGTGTTCATAAGAGGCACACGAGCTCTTAGTAACCGTACATCAGGGACACAGCCGTGAAGATTTAAATCTGATCAACAGGCAAATATGCAGACATTTAAAACAATAAATGTACCTATTGTTTGGGATCCTCTGTGTTGATCGAGGGGGTCAGCATTTGTTTGGGCCTGTCAGCTAATGAATTTAGGCTTATATTTCTTGTGAAACAAAATGGAATATTGGATTTAAAAGTTGAAATCTATATTGAATTCAAATTTTAAAAAGGCATCAAAGAATTTAGCCAGCTTGCTTTGTTCATAATTGCTCTGTATGAATTTAATGCAATAATGGTTTAATAACAAAATTATGCTTCCTTTCAGTTTGCCTTTCTATAAGCTATACCCAACTTTTTTTCATATAATGGTCTTAAGGATTTATAAAGCGTTGACAAACAATGTCGTTAAATTTCATTAAAAAAGAATGTTAACAAAAGTGTGGGGAAATTACTCAAAATCCAGCACGATTAATACATTCCCAACATGAACTACATCATTTAGCAGTTATTTATCCATTTCCTAAAATTATTCAAACGTTGTTGTCATCACAGTTACATTTATTTGAATGAAGTCTCAAATATGACGTAAGAATAGGACTTTAAGATATGTTCTGCTTTGCATTTTAGGCCTATAAATTTTAGAAAACAATAGAAACTGCCAAAGTACAAATGACTGAATTAGAATCTTGCTGAACAGAGAGAGAGAGAGAGAGAGAGAGAGAGAAGGTCTTTTAACCACAAGGAGGTGGGTTGATATTATGACAAAAATTCCATATAATCATCATAGACAACAGCCTTTTTAATTAAAAAAAATGAAATTGTTAATTAACATACCTTGTCCTTGGTCATCTGCAAAATTATCTTGTAAAAACATTTTGTTTGTACACTGAAATACTAATATATATCACAGACAAGTACTCTGAAGTTAATAGTAAAAGATGCTGGAGTTTCTGATAGATACTAATAATATCTGTGTAGATTCTGGAGATCAAATCTTCCAGAAATCTATTCAAATTGGTATTTAGCAGACCTGTTATCAGATTCATATGAAATAAATTTTATTTAGAAAATATTCTAAATGCAAAGAAATTTCTTGCTGTTGTCTTTGATTTGACATTCAGGTAATCCAATGGAATTTGAAATAAAAGCCACCATGGCGTCTGACACATCGGTCTCATATTTGGATAATTTATCAAAACAAGGCATCAAAACTATATCTGATAACAAACAAGTACATAAAGAAATACTCATAATATAAATATGAAGTTTTCCATTTAGTACGGCAATGTAATTGTGTGTTTGAGCTGCCCTACTAAAGGAAGCTCCATACGAGGCACCGC
Organism: Saccostrea cuccullata; assembly: GCF_032062105.1. Taxonomy (NCBI): domain Eukaryota; kingdom Metazoa; phylum Mollusca; class Bivalvia; order Ostreida; family Ostreidae; genus Saccostrea; species Saccostrea cuccullata. The sequence goes on along the minus strand of NW_026923710.1, from coordinate 99,442 downwards.
TTTCCTTGTTATATAGATGGAAGACAAAACAAAAAGTTAAATAACTAAGAATAGAAATTTACATTTACTTCAAAGTCATGAAAGACGACAAAAATAGTATGGTACAAATAATGTTTTATTCTATGTGTACAAATGAGCGAAAGACAGTGCTTTAACTTGTTCTAACTGAAGAAACCAAGCTTAATATTTTATATCATATAAAGTCAGTTTTAGGCAGTTTTTTGGAAACAGGGAAACAAATCTAAAAAAAAAATATTTGGAAATATCAATAATCTTTATCTACAAAAAAAAAATCCTCAATTAATCAGCCTGTGTCAACATTCACGCAGTCATTGATAGTTCTGATAACATTATCTATAAATAACGTTCAATTGAATTTATACACGTTCTGATCAAAAGACCAAAATTACACTCTGCACAAATCTCAGGGAAAAAATGAAGTTGGAAATAGGATTTAACCATTAAAATTTAATGCCACTTCTGAGTATAAGCTCGGCATTTTGATCCAATCCTACTATGATATGAAAGAGATAAAATTGTTTTCAATCTATCCTGCGCTAACTTGCATGCAAGTGAAAATACTTAAGGAATCACTGTCTAGTTTTGAGAGTATGCCAGGGCATCAACAATAGTGGGAAACATGGGATAATTTGCATAACGGGCGAAGCCCGTTATGCTAAAATTATCCCATGTTTCCCACTATTGTTGATGTCCCTGGCATACTCTCAAAACTAGACAGTGATTCCTTATATTTCCATTTCATTGTGAAATAAAATTGTAGATTTAAATCACACGAGGACTTCCATGCTAATTTCAATAGTCCTCGCCCACTGACGTCAAATACAAAGGCAGCCGCACCAGATTTACATGCATATTAGGTCTCCTTAGCGTCATACACAGAGACAGATGCGCACGAGATTTGCATGCGTATTAGACCTCCTTAGCTGCTGACCTATCGACCTGCCTTTATCAAGAAATAAACTCCGACAACTTTCAAAGAGTTATCACACACACATTTAAGTTTTCATTTCAACACACTTATATCCCATTTAACCGAGGAAACATTTTTGCAAGTTTTGGAATCATAACGGTAATTTATAACCATAAACACTGGCAGACAGACACTGGATAGTTTCTCTATTGTCTTTTAATTTCGAGTTCAGTCAATATATGAATGGAAGTGACTATTATTAAATTGATAAAACGTTTTCGAGATATCTGGAGTCGAGTTTAAGTTTCCTGTAAAAGTTTTTGCGTACTGCTTCAGAAGAATTTGAAGACAGATCGGTTATGAAGGAGCAGACAGTTTGTTGGAAGACCTGTCTCCAAGGATTACATACATGCTGTCAATGATTCATAATCTCTTTACAATCAACCTTATCAGAGTGCTTTTAGAAGATAATTTAGATGATGATAATTCAATACAGTTAAAAATTCAGCCTCTCAAAGTAAGTTTTCTTCCAAAAGCGGCAGATAAACACCAGACACAGGAATGATCCGAGTCGAACAAATACTCATAGAAGACTTTACCCAAAACGCACGACATGCAAGGACATAGACCATACGATATGTATCGGTAAGCTTGAAATAAAAGATGCCACGGAATCTGTTTCATATTTGGATAATTTCCTTGAAGAAGGCGTTAATGGTAGTCTATCAAGCAAGCTTTATGACAAACGAGATAACTTTAAATTTTCAATCGTTAACTTCCCTTACATATACAGCAATATCAGTACCTTCATCACCTGCAAACGGAGTTTATATCTCTCAGTTGATTCGATATTTTAAAGACCGTGTAAGATCGTGACGCTGATACTTTTTTTGGCGCGAAAAATAATATGCACGTTTTTTTTAAAGATTATACAACGGTATATGAAGGTTTCAGTACTGTTTCATTAAGGAACACGGTTCTCTCAGTACGGACACCGTCACGGATAAACGCGGTGCCCCTTGTTGAAGTCGTACAATACAACGGTCACACCAAGGATGACCAAGGCATTCATACGGTCAATCTACAGTTTTTAACAGCGTATGTACGGACATCCGACGAATAACGATTCGAAGACTTTCCTAATATCACTCTACGCATTTTGTAAGGAATTCAGGAAATCACGTTATAGAAAAACATCAGCATCAATACAAAGGTACACAGTAGTAAAGATGTCGCTCAGAAGAGGTAATGCTAAAAAATCAAACATCACTCTTCCTTAAAAGAAAGAAAAGAAGACTATTCCTGTCGATGACAGCCCCACAAGACCGACCATGAAGCCAAGGAAGATAAAGGTGAAAACGAGAGTGAACAACCCCCCCCCTCCTCTATCCCATCATCAGTGACGAAGAGGTCCCTTCAAAGAAAAAAAGAAAAAGCTCTATCCTCTTGTCAGAGGAAAATGAAATAAATCTAGCTTAGAGAAAATCCTTGCCTATATTCAAAGAGGCTAAAAGCCAATTGGGACACCGGTAAAAAGAATCAGTTATGGCACCTAAAAGCTACAGAGTTAAAAATGGAGTCTGCAGGAGAACTTAGAAGATGGTATGAGAGCGTTCAAACGAGGCTGGGCAAACTGACGTTGAACAGGTCTGAGGCAGAGGCGAGGGAAATGACGCAGAGAGATCGGTTCATAATGGATAATTTTTTTATTTCTTCAACAGCACTTCGCAAGAGTTCCGAGTAGACAAGGAATAAATGTAAGTAAATAAAGCATTTATTACGATGAATTTTTACAGCGCTGATTTTGTAAAATGCTACCCATATTTTGGTTTTCTACATACTGCATTTTAAGGTCATACGCAACGTATTTTGAACTTTATTGGGTTCTCCCCTGGAGTTGAAGAGTTCCACTAAATAAAGGACCTGTGTGCAATACTTTTAATGTCTATATATGGATGTATACTTCTTCTATAACAAATTTCGATGAAAAAAATTCTGGAATTATGTTTTGTAATTTTTGTACATTTTTCTTTGAATAATGCAAAAAAAAATCATAATTTGATATCTTTTCAAAACCCCTGGTAACACATGCTGATTTTTTGTCAAAGAACATGTAATGGTATTATAAGTTTAAATTTAGAATCTCTTGAAAAGTTATCAGTAGGTAAGGTACCTTGCGTATGTCCTTAAGTGTTTGACTTGACATTATTCAAAATTATTTTTTGCAGTTGAAAGCAAAGATTGCTGCTTCGGGAAAAAACGCATTATCTACTCCTGATTCGGACTCAGAGCTGGATGAATCTAGACCAAAAATTGTTACTTCGCAGGTACATCCTACCACCCCACCTTCCTAGAGAAAATAATTTAGTTTACTAAAATAAATACATATGTGTACTTTAAAAGGTTGATTTAAGAAAAAATTAATCAAGATTTCTTTAAGATTACATACATTTGGATCCCTCAAATTTCATATCAACAATGAATATTTTTGAAATGGTACAAGTACTCGTTCCTGTTAATGTCAAAAGGTTTCGTATGAGAACTGTTAATTTATACAAGTAGAGATCTGAAGTTCTTGGCAAACTTACTTTCATGCAATAAATATAGAAATACATCGCAATTGAATTTACAAAAGTAAACTATAGCTGACATAAGCAAAGTATACTACTTGTAACCCTGTATAATTTTTTTTTTGTTAGGGCCAGACTGCGAATAAGACCCTTTCTCGATCTCAATAGAATCCAAAGTGTACCAAAGACCTTGACCGGGAGACGGAACTTTTGATAGGAAAGTTGGGCCAACAGGAGGAAACGACAAATGAGTTACATTCTCAGATTGACAGACAAACTCCATACAGTGTCAATTCTCCGGGACTACTTTTGTGCCCTTCGAATAATAATGATATGGAGTTGTAGCGTAACGTAATACTGAGCTGTCCGGAGCTTGGATTGACAGTGTGTTTAAAAAAGGGTAAACAGAAGACCCGGCTTCGTCCCGTGTTGCTTGGACTTCGTGGATTGGATCCATGTCGAGCAAAATCCACGACCATTTACTTCTCAAGTTTTACAGGCATTCATTTCATCTTGTCATAGATTTTGTGGAGGAGTCGAACGAACTGAGGGCCTCGGTAGCCAGAACAACACAGCGTGACAAACAACGTCAACAACAACAACAACAACAACAACAACAGGCTTCTGTCCTTCTCCAGTTCACATCATCTCCAAAAATAGTTCAGATCATCACACAATCATTGAAACGACAGCTGGCAATATCAGCCTAACTACAACCAGCCTAGCCAACTGCATTGTGAGCAGCCCGCATATCATTCCCCCAGGAACCAGCACTCTTCACCTAACAACATCATCTCCTGCATGGGATACGTCAATTCCATCTGCTGGACAGCCATCAGTTAAACCTGCATCCTCTTTTTCTACCCTGACGTTGACGCAACTGAGCCCTTCGTCATGCTGCATTCAGGACTTGTCTAGACTGACATCAGAGAGCAATAATTCCAGAACCCCTATTGCTATCTTAGAGGGTGATGCCACCCTTCTAGCACAAAAACCACAAAAACAATGGAAGTCGTTCTCTTTTCGCAAAATACGCGAAATTGATCACGATAAATTTTGCTTTGATATTGAATCTCGTCTATCAGAAATACGGAGCGATGTTCCAATTGAAAACATGGTAGACCTGTACAACGAGCGTATTTGGGAGGTGTTAAATGATCATGCACCGTTGCACGAGAAAACTGCAGTAATTCGGCAGAATGCGCACTGGTTTTCAGAAGATCTGCATACGCTCAAACGAAATAAGCGAAAAGCAGAACGCACTTGGCGACGGACAAAGTTCACTGTTCACCATCTTATATACCAAGAATCATCTAGATCATACAGCTACTCCTTAACGCAGTGCAAAAAGGAATTCTATTCAAATAAAATTACCGAGTGTGGTAGAGACTCCAAGAAGATTTACTGTTTGACGAACCAGCTTATGGGAAACAAGTCCGACCCGGTTTTACCTTCTGCAAGCGGAAAGGAATTATCGGAAAATTTTGCTGAATATTTTCAAGGGAAAATACGCAATATCCGAGGAACACTGTGTTAGTCAAACACCTCGAATATTGATGTAATAGATCCCTTTCACGCTGATATTTCATTTGATGGTCAGCAGCTTTCTAATTTCGCGACCGCAACTGCAGAAGAGATTCGGAAACTCCTAATGAAAGCATCAGTAAAATCATGTGAACTTGATCCCTTACCTACACATCTACTGAAGCAGTGCATTGGAAGCTTCTTGCCGACTATCACGTCAATCATAAACAAGTCGCTGTTGGACTCTAACGTCCCTGGTGTCTTTAAACAGGCAATTGTTCGACCGTTGCTTAAAAAGCCAGGATTAGATAAAGATAATTTCAAAAATTACCGTCCTGTGTCAAATCTCTCCTTTATTTCAAAAATACTTGAAAAGGTTGTAGCAAAACAAATCGACGCTCATCTGGAAATGTATCAACTGCATGATGATTTTCAGTCTGCGTACAGAACGGGGCATTCCACAGAAACTGTGCTTCTGAAGGTTCACCATGACATCATATGCGCACTTGATAAAAATTGTTGTGCTTTTCTTGTTATGCTCGACCTATCCGCGGCTTTCGACGTTATAGACCACGACATCCTATTTCAGCGTATGGACAATATGTTTGGTATTACAGGATCCTCGTTGAAATGGATCAAATCTTACCTCAGTGACAGACAACAACGCGTCGATGTTGGTTCATCGTTGTCTGATGCTAGTTCTCTAAAATTCGGTGTACCCCAAGGCTCGGTTCTGAGACTCTATTGTCTATTCTCTAAACCCCTCAGCGAAATCTGCAGACGTCATAAAATGACTGAATGTAGGCATTCAAATTTGGACGTAAGTTCAACAGGTATGTAACAGTTTAGGTCAAAAAAGGTAAGTGGCAGTGTTGTGGGGGGGGGGGGGGGGGAGATTGGTACTGAAAGAAGTTCGATCACCCCCCACGACAAAGGAATAGTATTGTTTGGACTCTGGGCACATTTTACATTTTCTTGGTTTAATTGTCAGGTTAATTTTTTAGGTTTGAATTTTGTTCTCTTTCACATAGCCCCTCCCCCACTTTCAATTTGCTTCCGACGCCATTGTGCCAGACAGTCGTTTGCGAAGTACGGATTTGTTAACTATTAGGTAACAAAAGTTATCCTATGTCTGATCAGCCCATAGACTAGAACATTTTTACCCTCGGTGCTGGGCAGACTTTGATTACATTTCAAAACATTTGATGAGCAAACAAATGTACTTTATACACACTATTTTTGTAATATACAGGTACGTGTAATTGATTTGCGACTAATTCACGAATTTAAAAATACTAGTAAAATTCAAATATTTGATAATTCGTTTGATTGACAAGTGGATGTGTTTTTAAACTATATATACAGTGTAAAATTTTATTCAAATGAGATCACTATTATTCACTTCTTTATAAAAATAAGCACATAAAAATAAGTCCTTTGACAATTGATTCAAATCATGTTTCCCTCCCAAGGCACTGCTCCTGCTTCCGAGTTGTAGTAAGCCTTGAGATACTCTCTTTGGGCTTTAGCAGCCCGAGTAAGCCTGTTACCACCAACTACGAGGGCCGTTCAATAATTACGCGGACTTATTGCACATAAAAAATATTTGACGACATAATCGGGCAAAATGTCACACATAATATAAAAGAATCTTTACTTATATGCTCTTCAAAATTTCATATCAAAATGTTGTAAATTGGTATCAATTTTGAGTGATTTATCAGGACATATCATTAAGTCACGGAGCAGCAAAATCTTCGACGTCACAGGCATTAAAAAAAATATGTGATTGAGTTTTCATTTTCTCAACATTTTCCCAATAGTACCTGTACAGTTTGAGTTACCTTATCTACTCAACATCCAAACACCATAAGATTTCTTGTCAAGCTTAAAATCTATTAAACAAGTAGAATAATATTATTTTTTTGTTTTAAAATCGAAAACTGCAGGTATTTATCAGATATAGTGTGATATTGGTGACTTGCACGTTTTTAACAGTCTAAAGTTTTCTCCATAGCCTCTTTATGTCCAATTTGCTATTTGTGACGATAATGTTTACTACATGTGGGATATATGTGATCTTTACCAAAATGATCAAGGACACAGTCGTTTTCACGGTAATCGCATCAGAGAATAATCACTATATTTCTGTTAGTACTTCAAATATCACGCCAGAAATCTAAATACATAATAATAGAACAATTTAAAGATACATTTGAGAAAATTGTCGAAAAAAATCGCGAATTATAGAAAATATATGAGTTAATTTTTGGATTCCGCATGCTTTTGCTTCAATTTTTTTGTCATGCTTCCTCTCAGTGAATCAATTAATTTTAGAAATTTTTTTAAAATACGATATGTGTTTAGGTCTGTTGTTAAATTTCACATTGTCGTAAGTAGATAATAGCACAGTCCGCGTAATTTTTGAACGGCCCTCGTATATCATTTGCGTCTATCAGGACTTGCTTATCTCTCCATGATCCAGGAATAATGTTGTGGTTTTGATCTTCCTGATCAAGGACAATCTAATTAAAATTAGACCTTTCATCTGGTTCTTCGTTTTTGATATGTCGCTTCGTGAACAATTGAAACGATTGTGTTAGGTTGTTGTCACATTGTCGTAGTTGTGTTTGCCAAAAAGCGTTCTCTCTGTTGACATCTGTCTCTCTTCATCTGTCAGATTACGCTTTGAAAATGGTTTTATGAGCCAAGTCTTTAAGGCAAAGGCATCATCAGCAACTATAAAGGTATGTTCTTGTCATTAGCTTGGAGAGGATCTGGTGCTGGGAACCCCTGTAGTATATTGTTAAAAACCTGAGCATCACCCGATGAACCATTAGCTCCAACGTCCACCCAAACAAACTTATGGTGTGCATCCACAAGTGCTAGTAAAATTACAGAATAGAAGCCCTTATAATTGTAGTAGAGAGAACCACCATTTTTTGGACACTTGATAGTTATGTGTTTGCCATCAAGTGCACCAAGACAATGGTGCAGCTGCCATCGAACTCCAAATCCGTGTGCGATGGTCTTCCATTCATCGGGGGTTTACTAAGTAAGCACGATGGTAGCTTCACAAACATCAAGTATCAAGAGGGAGATTGCATTGTTGGAAACTCTGAAAGCATACATTAATGAGTGGTAGCTATCTCCTGATGCAAGGTATTGCAAGGTTATAGCCAACTTTAACCCAGGAGGAATAACCTTCCTACACCAAGTATCATTCTTTCTAATGCGATCCTCTGAACAGGATCTCCTGGAACATCCCAGGCTCCATTCTTAAAAAAAATTTTGTAGGTTCCAAGATCTTCGATATTGAGTTCACCCATAAGTCTGGTGTAGTGTCCCAAGAGATCACGCCTCTGCAACCATGGTCTGACCCAAACTGTTCTCCTCTTTCTTTTTCTTTTCCTCTGGTTCAGAGAAGCATGTGCCAAGATGATGTTATTCTGTGCTTGTTGCCTGTTAAGAAAGTCGAAATCTGTGCTGATGGTTGAGTTTAAGTATCAAATCCATGAAGATCTGGATCGAAACAGGATTTGGTTATTCTGCATGATTTGGAGAAACAAGTGAATTAAAAACCGTAAAATATTGTACTCCACGCGTCTATTACCGTACAACCATAGTAGTTGTCCGTCAGAAACCGTTGTGCAGCCTGTGAAAATATTGGTAGGTCGTCAATATTCGTATTTTTTCCTTGACGTTGTCTTTCTTCAACTGAGTTACAAGGTAGGTTGGTTACGGTTCATTACGGATCGTCATTAACAACCGTCATCTACCGTATTTCAACCGTCGTTTTCTTCAAACAAGCGTAGAGCTATTTGTCACTAATGTCCCCGAATCTCCACGAAAGTCAATACGGTGCTTACACGGCGATATAAGGATTACAGTACGGACCGACTACGATGTTCCAGAAACAACGGAGCGTCCCGATATTCCACGACTGTTTCAAAACAGTCATAATGATTTACGGATCATTCAGGATTAATTCGAGTTATCAGGGCTCACCACGGTACTAACTGCGGATGTCTAAGAATATTCACGGATCCCTGAATCGTAGCTTACCGTGAACTAAAATCGTGACAGTGTGACTGGGACTTTATATACAAACTCAATTGTCGAAGGGTTTTTCTTTGTTTCGCGATTATGACAAGGAGCTCGTGGCGGGTGTAACTGGACGGTAGGGTATGCTCACTGCTCAGCGGATCCAACCTCTGCTGTTTTTGAGGTCCTTGTTTGCTGTGCTCCAATTTTGTGTTGTTTAATGGACTTTTGAGCTTGAATACTGTACGTTATCTTCATATATTTCACGACAGCGGACCCTGAACTGTGGTTGAATATTCATCCCACTGACAATCAACAAACACGGAAAAAATACAAAAAGTACTGAGCTCATTAAATGATAAATCTCCCATATGACTAAATTGGTAAAATCCAAGATTTGCTTGTGGAGATATAGTTAACATATATTAGCGCGTTCAAAGCGCAACCACCTTCCTCTTCAAGGCCGGTATACACGATGAGATTTGTAGTATACTGCAAGTATTATAATACTTTTGTATTATAATACTTTCTTGTACACACGCTAAATACATATCTTATAAGATTGTAAATAAACTATTTATTCCCACTTGTTTTCTCCTGCCATATTTCTCCCTCTGTCAAAATAATAAAAATGATAATAATAAGCTCTGCTTCTAGCATCTTTCTTGTGGTAGCTACTGCTTGATATATTCCACAAGTCCTCTTCCCCTTCCCGTAAAACCACGAGTTTTTCGATGTTTTTACTTGTAAAGTCGGCCATTTTTATTTACCATGTGCTTTTTTTTTTTTAAATTAGTAATGATATAAATAGGATGACCCCCAAGGGTAGTACATTTGATTGGTTGAAAGTGAAAGGTTGTTAAGACTTGTATTAAGAAATAGAGCATTGCCCTATTCTTAATACAGTTTTACAAGATTCGAAAAATCGTATGATACACTGTATTAAGAGTGTATACACAGTAAGATTCTGTATTATAATACAAATCTTATACTACAAATCTTACCGTGTATACCGGCCTTTAAATGATGGCGAAATCATGAAAGCATACATTATTTCAATGAAATGACAATAGTGATTTCTTAGTTGTCAAGATAAAAATTATTACCGCAGATGAAATATGGAGTTAACGAACAGTATTGAAGCTCAAAAGTCCATAAAACAGTGTGATCCTTGTCATCAGAAAAAAAATCGGAAAAAATCCGTCGCAATTCAGTGTGTAAATAATGGTCTAACAATTAGTAGGAAAAACGCGTCAGTCATCATTTCACTCAATGATGAATTGTGTTTGTTGACAAGGTCATTGTCCATTGACCATAGAACTTACGAAATGGTGACTTTGAACGAGACTGCTGATATTCTTATTTCATCAACATTCATATTTTTTTGTCAATAATTTACATCGTTTTAGAAATTGTTCTTACGTAGAGCATGATCTTGCATTTCGAATCAACTGAGAAATATAAATATAAACCCCGTATGCAGGCGATAAAGGCATATTGTTGCACAGGAGTTCGCGATTGTTGCATAAGTAAGGGAAGATGACGATTGAAAAGTTAGTCATCACGTTTATCACAGAGCTTGCTTGTTAGCTTACCATTAATGGGATTTAACCACGGTTAAATCTAATTTATCAAAGTGAAATAAATATTTGTGATCTGGCCTGGTCGATATTAAAGCTTCGGGTTCAAATGGCGATTTTTACGGCCTATTTATCAGCTCCGTTCATAGTTAAGGAATTTCCACGCTCACAATTTTATAGGTTCAAAGTACAAAAACTGCATCTATTTTCATTCAATAGACTTTAAACTTTCCATTTATTGCATAAAATGTATAGGTTACCATATTATTTAAGATGCGAAACATAAATAAACAGAAGTGTATGTCAACTTAAAAAATGTACATTTCTTGTTAACAGTATTGAGAAAAATATGTAAAAACTGGTGAAAATGCATAATTCTGATGCTTAGTGTTCCTAAATACTTCCTACTTAAAAGATACTTTTGAATTGTGAATATCAGGGAAACTATTTTACAGTAAAGCAAATGCCTGAATGAAGAGACCTTAGAAGGAGTTATTGCCCTTGTCAACATTTTTTAAAGATTGAATAATTGATTAAATATAGAAAATATGCATTTTTTAAATTCTTTAACTAAACAATATTTATCATTACACCTATTATAAAGCATTCTTCCAAGAGATATTTTTCTATAAGGTATGAATTTAAACTAATTACAGTTTTTGCAAAAACATACAATGAAGCGCATTGAAGTGGTAAAATTGTCCATTTGGACGAAAAGTTCTGAGTCATGTTTTGGAGGTCACTTATAGCATAACGACACGCCCATTTCTTTAGAAACGAGAAAGGAATATTCGTCGTAATGTTTTAGGACACTGCACTTCCCGCGACAATCAACATGAGTTACAATGAAATTAAGAGTTTTAGATAAGAAAGAGCTATGTATAAAGTCCCCGCTTATGGAAAACACACATTGCAACGATTTTGTCCATAATTTATGATTTTATCATGTTTACTGGAGCTAGCATGGCACATGTATCAGTCGAACACGTGCTTACTCGGTGTTTATATAAACCGTCAATTTCATTGGATGTTATATTTATGAAATACCTGTTCTACAGGTATTCGATTGAATCATTTGACCGAGTTTTCCTTTCTAAAGAAATGGGCGTGTCTAAAGATAGCTCAAAACTTTTCATCCAAACAGACAATTTTACCACTTCAATGCGCTTCATTGTATGACATCATAGGAGGGTGGAATTACCTTAAGGAACTCTGACGTCACGGCTATTATTCGTCATCAGTCTGTGCTGAAAATTTTAGAGGTTAGGATGTCTCTATATTTCATAGTATTTGTATCTATTCACACGCATTGACTTACGTATTGCTTGTAAAAGGAGATTTATTAAATATTAATTTATTCTTCTCGATGGGTTAATCAGCGGTCAATTTCTGTCAGATTACTTTCATCTCCACCATGCATTTCCAGCACGCAGCACGTGGTTTTTCATGACATTAAAATTTTCCGATTCATAATAGCCTCAGATTCCGTGAATTTGTTGGCTGAATACTCAGTAAACGTAGACACAATCTTCATGTTTTAGTGTCACTATGTAAGAGCGGAATGTGTCCTAATTTTTTTACCTAGACCCATCCTCGAAGAATTATCCCCCTTTGCTTTTAATCAATAAAATTCGTTTTTAAACAAATCTATCTGGCGAAAAATTATTTTAAAAATGTTTTTCTATTCTTGATTATTATATATATCTTTCCACCATAGCAATTTTTAGCTCTACTGGTCAGAGACCAGAAGAGCTTATGCGATAGTAACGTCCGGCGTCCGTCCGTCCGTCTAGCTGTCCGTCTGTCTGTCTGACTCTGTCTGTAAACAATTTTTCAAAATGCTACTCCTCCTACAGTTTTTGTCTGATTTCAATATAACTTGGCACACAAGTAGACTACACTAAGATACATAATTCTGTGCATCAGTTTTTGATTTCAATGAACGGTGTTGCCATGGTTACTAAAAATAGAAATTTCTGTGAAATACATTCAAAATGCTACTCCTCCCACAGTTTAAGTTTGATTTCAATATAACTTGGCACACAAGTAGACTACAATAAGATACATAATTCTTGTTGTTTGAAATCTACTTTGCAAATATATCTTCATAATGATAATAGAGAAGTTACTCGATAAAAATAATTTTTTTAACGATTTTCATTTATCCTAAGACTAAGAAAACATCCCGCTAAATGTGAATTTGACAAAAAAAGTTTTCAATAAAGTTAGAATTTTGTGCAAAAAGATTTAATTCTGTGCATTAGTTTTTGATTTCGATGAGCGATGTTGCCATGGTTACTAAATACAGTTTAAGTTTGATTTCAATATAACTTGGCACACAGGTAAACTACACTAAGATACGAGCTCGAGAGTTGTCCGTAAAGTTCGTGGGCAAGCTCAAATTTAAAGAAAGATGGTGTCATTGATATTTATTATTGACATATTTATAATCCTTTACTAAATCTCAATTACAAAATGTAAAATTATATTCAATTTAAAAAAAATTAAAATAATGGCTTCATTATTAGACTTGGGATGGTTACCCGGAGCACTGCAAAATTTTAATTATAAAGTTATTTTTCACTTTATAAATTTCATTTGTATTCTGTAAAATTCTGCGGAAATTCAAATTGCTTTTACATTATGAGGTTGGCAAAACTTAAAACTACAAATCTGAAAAATCTGAACGTTCAGGGTTCAGAAATGGTCGAGAAATCGAGGTTAGAATCTATGAAGACAGGATCGGAATTGTTCGAAAAAGGGACGTTTTTGCAATAGGTGGAGCAGTAAGCAGTGATAAAATTCTGCGTAGACATTGGAGAAACACCAACAGAGACCAACAAAATGCTGTAAACAGTTGGAAAAATATAGTATAGAAAGCCGTTCTTAAGTATTTAGTTGAAAATACAATTTTCAGACGGAAGGAACAGTTAACAGGATGACATGCGTGAAGGAAGACTATCATTCCGAGATTGCAGTGCTGTAAAAAGTTAATTTCGTAACGTGATTTTGTCGTATTTCCATATATAAAGTCGTTTTTACACAGACAGAGGAAAGATGATTGCAGGTAATGAGACAGGCATTGTTACATGTTATTTTACGTATGAAACCAGAATATTTTGTGCACATTTTATGACTGGTTAAAGCGACATAAGAAATGTACTGAGTTAAACGGTGACTATGTTGAGAAAAGTTACATGTACTCGTATCAAGCTTTCGACGTCGGGTAACGTCAAGGATTTTCGTTTCAGTGCTCCGGGTATGAGTGCGAGTCTTTTTTGTATCTGATAAAAATATAACTATTTTTGCTTTGTTTTTGTCGAAAACTTGCATATTAATAAAACAAAACATGAATTTAGTGAAAATAATAGTTTCATATATTTAATCATTGTTTGTCAGTTATTATTAATGTTGTCCACGAACTTTACGGACAACCCTCGTACATAACCCTATGCATCGGTTTTTGATTTCGATGAATGGTGTTGCCATGGTTACTAAAAATAGAAATTTCTGAAATATTTTCAAAATGCTACTTCTCCTACAGTTTTGGCTTGATTTCAGTATAACTTGGCACACAAGTAGACTACAATAAGATACATAATTCTGTGCATTAGTTTGTGATTACGATGAGCGGTGTTGCCATGGTTACTACATGTAAAAATAGAAATTTCTATAAATACTTTCAAAATGCTACTCCTCCTACAGTTTTTGATTTCAATATAAATTGGCACACAAGTAGACTACACTAAGATACATAACTCTGTGCATCGGTTTTTGATTTCTATGGGCGGTGTTGCCATGGTTACTGAAAATAGAAATTTCTTTGAAATTCATTAGAAATGCTTCTCCTCATTCAGTTTTGGTCTGATTTTAGCTTAACTTGGTACACAAGTAGACTATACTAAGATACATAATTCTGTGCATCGGTTTTTGATTTCGATGAATGGTGTAGCCGTCGTTACTAAAAATAGAAATTTCTATGGAATGCTTTCAAAATGCTACCCCTTCTACAGTTTTGGTCTGGTTTCATTGTTACTTGGCAAACAGAAGAAGAATAAACTTAGATACATAATTCTCTGCATCGGTTTTTGATTTCGATGAACGATGTTGCCGTTGTAACTAAAAAAAGAAATTTCCATAAAATAATTTTAAAATGCTATTAAAAAATACTGTTTTAGTTTGATTATAATTAAATGTGGCTTGCAGATAGACTACTTAGATACATTATTGTCTTTATTGTTTTTTTTAATTTATTTTGATGAATGTTGTTGCCATGGTAACTAAAATTGAAAATTCTTTGAAAAATTATTAAAAGCTACTTCTAAAGTTGTAGTCTTATTGCAGTATTGCCACAAAATGTGACTTAATCAAGGATCATTATTTTATTTATTGCTGTTTTTCAAGTCCCAACTGCTACTTTTCTCTTCCTTTGTTATAAGTACAAACCAGTAGAGCTACAGTCTCGACAGAGACTTCTGATTGATATTTATAGTACTTAATTTTTTATTTCCAAAAGTTTGCTTGTTCCCAAGGACCTCAATGCATTCTTCATTAATCAGTTAATGCTTTGGTAATTATATTTTTGAAAATTTCTCCTGGTAAATCCTTTTCTAGACTGCTCTGAACTAGTGTCAGAGTATTTAATACAGGATGGATATTTAACTAAGGTTAGAAAATTATGTCCTAATATGGGTCGTATTATTTTACTTGACTATTTGTTTTTGTTTGTTTTGTTTTGTTTTGTTTTTGTTATTATTCCATTATTAAATGGATATAAGAAATGGGAGAGGAATGTGTAACAAATTTATTATCGACCGCAGTGCAGCGGTCGATCTATTTTTGTTTGTGTTAGAAAATGAGACGTTAGGCCTATTTTTTATTAGATCAGTAAAAATAAATAATTCTTAAATGACAACGTGTATAAAATCATGAGTAAAGTGCTTTAAAAACTTGCTTTTTGTTCCAATTTCATTATAATTTCTCATCAGATAATTGATAATGAATAGTTATATATAGTGTGGCGGTCAGCCGGGTTCGATCGCCGGTGGCTGGATAGCTCAGTTGGAAGAGCACCTGACAGGAGTTTCGGGGGTCCAAGTTCGAATCTCGGTCTGGTCCGCTGCATTTATCTCCTCTCTCGTTACATTTGGTGCCGTGCCATGACCTGGAACTGAAAGGTGAGAGGCCTGCCGGGTATGAGCATTCAGATAATTCAGATTCTAATTGGTACTTAAGCAGGACCTTGGTTGTTAGATTACCATTAACGTCTTTTTCAAGTAAAATACCCAAATATAAAGCAGATGTGTCTGACTCTGTGGTATCTTTTATTTCAAGCTCACTAGCACATATAGTATCGACATAAGAAACGAAATTACCATGGTAATTAACAATATTTCATCGATATATCCAAATGTCGAGTAGAAGGCCACAGCAAGTATTTTCTTCTTTTCACGTATAAAGTTTTGGACAAGTTCTGCTTCGTATGAAGACTAAAATGTCTGCTTATAACACGGCGCAGTTGGTACCCATGGGAATTCCAATAGATTGTTGGAAGACCTGGTCTCCCCAAAACAAGATAGATATTGTCAATCAGAAACTCAAGCGTCTTTTTTGGTGTCAACTTCAGAATACTAGTATTTGTGTGTACGATCAGAATGTTTTTTAACAAAATGATTTTGCAAATGATCAATGTAAAGGTAAGTGAATTTACGAACTCCATTTTTATTGAAAAAGCAGTTGTCAATGATATAAAAAAAGCCTGGACTTTATTTTATTGTGGCATTCGTGGGGAATGGTTATGTATAAAGTTAAAACTTGAAAAGTCGTAAATGTTTAAAAGCTGTTGATTTTGGTAACATTTAGTGATTTCAAATTTTCCAAAAGTTCATTTGAATCTTTAAATATCCACATCTGATTTACACCACGTCTCGAATATATGTATAGTGTTGGACACTACACATGAAGTTTCTCCTTCACTACTCTTAATATCTAAGTTAGGAGTCAAGAAAGAGGCTTGGTTGAACATTTACTGGAACCCGCTATGTATCTTTGTTTGTAAGGATTTTAAGTTTCGGGATCCAATAAAGATATGGTAAGTTCTTATCATGTAATCTATTTTTAGCTCACTTGAGCCGAAGGTTCTTCTCAAGAACCGCTGGGCCAATTTCAACCAAACTTGCCACAAAGCATCCTTGGTGAAGGGGATTCGAGTTTGTTCAAATGAAGGGCCACGCCCTCATTCAAGGGGAGATAATTGGGAATTAATGAAAATTTGGTGGTATGTTTTAAAAATCTTCTTCTCAAGAACCGCTGTGCCAGGAAAAATGAAACTTATGGGGAAACATCCTCAGGTAGTGTAGATTCAAGTTTGTTTAAATCATGACCCCAAGGAGTAGGGCGGGGCCACAATGGCCGACCAAAGTTTTACATAGAAATATATAGGAAAATTCTTTAAAAATCTTCATCTCAAGAATAGCGAAGCCAGAATTGATCATATTTATATGGTAGCATTTTCAGGTAGTGTAGAAATCATGACCCACGGGGGTAGGGCGAGGCCACAATGGCCGACCAAAGTTTTACATAGAAATAGATAGAAAAATTCTTGAAAAATCTTCTTCTCAAGAATAGCGAAGCCGTAATTGGTCATATTTATATGGAAGCATCCTCAGGTAGTGTAGATTCAAGTTTGTTCAAATCATGACCCCCGGGGGTAGGGCGGGGCTACAATGGCCGACCAAAGTTTTACATAGACATATTTAGGAAAATAAATTCTTTAAAAATCATCTTTCAAGAATAGCAAAGCCATGGTTGGTTATGAGACTACTTTTGGATTTAAACTTTTAAATAATAAACCAATTTCTACTTTTTCCTAGCCACAATGCTCAGGTGAGCGACGTGGCCCATGGGCCTCTTGTTTTTACTTCTGGCCAGATTATTGAATACAGAAGGATATATGGTTTTCTTATTGCCCCGCAATCTTATGTGTTTAAGAAACATACCGTAAGTATATGTATATTTTTGTGAAGGCATCCTTAAAAAATTACGAGAAATCGAAAAACGCGCGCTCTAAATAAATACACATTTCTTTCAATGCAAATCAGTGGGTGGCTCCTGAGCATATATTCCGGTCGTCCATCCCATTTTCCCAGATCATCGAGCTACAAATCTATTCTATTCACTATTATGTGTTTAAGCATGCCCTTATTTATTGGATTGTTATACTTGAAGACGCTATGTTTGGAAGTGATACTTCTAAGCGTTGAAAATGTAATTTTCAATGTAAGTATATTTGTGAAGCCTTCGTTAAGAGTATAATATTAATGTATTTTTTTGCAACTCCTAAGAGTTTCTCAAGCATAATTATGTTTATAGTATATGTTCCGTGTTCTTGCTGTCTATTCCTTATGCTCACTCTGTTACATTGTATAACCCTGTAACATTGTTTATAATCGCCATTATTTGACGTGGCAAAAAACGACATTAAGAAATATAAAACACAACGAATTGCTAATTATCTGCTTATTTATACTTATCAGATACTATTACTAAGAGTAATTGCACATACACACTTAGCTGCACATACACACATCATGCATTCCTTAGCATAAGCATGTTCAGGAAATAAAAGTGAAAGTGTCTTATCAAAACGGAATCACCATCATGATCAGATCTCAGTCAGACATGGACATAAGCCCTCTGAGTTATTTTTTTCTTCTGTCGGTTATTTAGAATGGAAATTGCCCTTCCATGGCATGGTTCATTGATATTGAATATTTGATCAAATTACTCGGGATTCAGAGTGCTTTGCGAAACCAGGCCCAGTGCTCTACAGTATAAACTTAGGAGAACAGCGCATCTGCTGGTCAGCGTGATCTCTGTATCAATGACCTCCATCAGACTCGCTGTTAGTTGGAAGTTTCAATATTAAGGGGTGCAGAAAGGTTTACAGTAAAAATGGTCTTTTGGAAATCTCTTCGGTTTTACTTACAAGTGAATCATTTCACTTACATCATTTAGTTATATTTTTTTATGAGCAGGAAAAGCAGCCGTTATTGTACAGACTGAAAAAAATACTCGGAGACTGCGGATCGACGGAGTAATGAAGGGGAAATAGATGAAGCAAGGTATGTTTACAAAATGCTGTGCTATTTTTGTCTTTCTAACTGTTAACATATGTGTAAATGTGCACACAACGAAGATCCACTGCCATTAATTGTGTTTTCTTTCCACCTGAGCAGTTTTAGTTAAAAATTTATCTCGACACTTGATGCAAGATTGTTTTAGGCATTGATCGAGATGTATATCGCCACGAGACACCTAATAAATAAGTGCCTTATTATGTGTGTAACCATAAAGTAGGAAGTTATTGGGTGACCGTTGCAAACTGAAGTTGTAATAAACTTTTCGACGTTCATAAAAGACTGTGGAAACCTGTGTTGAAGTACATCTTATAACATGAGAAGTTAATGAGAGGTTGGATATGCTTAAAATTTCTTAGACATTATGACAATTCTATTATTGAATGAACTCAGACCCACTGACATTGTGAGGATATCGATCGAATTGAATTGTAGCAAATATGTCTTTATTTTGGAAATGAACTGGGAACTTCCCCCTATTTGATGCAAATCGTAGGGGTTTCCAAAAGTATACGTGATATCAATGTTTTTTTAGTAAAAATTGTTGTTTTTTTTTTTGTTTTTTTATGGAAGTACGCATACACAAAAAAGCTCTTTGCTATATATATAGGTAGTGGAGTTCCTTGATTCAAAAGATTATGACTGCCTCGTTTTTAAGGTCTCTTCCGAAGGACTCGCAACTTTTAGTTAAAAAGTGCCGAGTGGTGGTAAATTTGGCGAAGGAATAATTGCTACAAATTTTTATCGACTTAGGTGATTAGAACACACGACCTTCTGATCATGGATCGAGCGCTGTTAATAATGAACCGCGAAATGGAATAACATCGCAAAATGTAATAAACTGAGATTATTATATTTTACATCCTGCGATATTGTTTTCATCTTAATCACATTTGCAATTGAAATTGCTCTTAATGTAATTGACAAATGCAAATTTGGTGTTAAAGGGATACAAAATGTATTGTAAACCTAGGAAAGTGAATAAACTTGCAATGCAGTGATGACTATTATTATTAAGCCAATGTAAGAATTTCATGACAATTTCTCAAGGTAACTTGCAGGTTGCAGGCTGGGAGCGGAGGGGGTTGGGGGGGGGCGGCCCATTTTTTTCAAACATCACCATTTACTATTGGAAATTAAAGGTCACGCGGCCCCCACACTTTCTGATACAGTTAGTGGAAATAAGGGTAATGTATTATTGTATTACTAAAATTTGGTGCTCTCTGAAAGAAGTCGGAATCTCCCTCCCCCCTACCCTTTACGAAATAGGATTTTCGTTTTTGAGGAATTTACCTTTTTTGCTTGTCAACTTTTTTTAGGTAAGCAAAAAAAAAGTCCTCTGCCCCCTTCCAAGAACGATGCTACGTCACTGGGTTGTTGGCCAAAGCAAGCATTGCACGACTATCAAAAGGCCAATGCAGGTATTTGGACTCTCTTCTCTCTCTCTATAGCCAATGCAGGCATTGCCAGACTCTATCAAATGCAAATGCAGGTTGCACGACTATCAAAGGGGCTAATACAGATATTGTGAATCTCTCAATCTCTCTCTCTCTCTCAGTGGTCAATACAGGCATTGCAAGGCTGTCTCAAGGGCCAATGCAGGCGTTGTTCGACTATCTCAAAGTCTAATGCAGACATTGGATGACTCTTTTAAGAACCAATGCAGGCTTTGATTGACAGGCTCTCACAAGGATCAATGCAGGCATATTAATAAAATTGAGATCTGGTAAGGAAATGTATCTTAGTGTATTTAAATTCTATATTTAAATAAATAAAACGTTGAAGTAGTCAGTAGCTATCATTTCACAAGTACACAAGGAAAGTTAAATAACAAAGACAGCATTTTTAGCTCTACTGGTCAGAGACCAGAAGAGCTTATGCGATAATAATGCGTCCGTCGTCCGTCCGTCTGTCTGTCTGTCTGTCTGTAAACAATTTTTCAAAATGGTACTCCTCCTACAGTGTGATTTCAATATAACTTGGCACACAAGTAGACCATACTAAGATACATAATTTTGTGCATCAGTTTTTGATTTCAATAAACAGTGTGGCCGTGGTTACTAAAAATAGAATTTTCTGTGAAATGCTTTCAAAATGCTACTACTCCTATTTTTAGCTCTACTGGTCAGAGACCAGAAGAGCTTATGCGATAGTAATGCGTCCGGCGTCCGTCCGTCTGTCGAGCTGTCTGTCTGTCCGTCTGTCTGTAAACAATTTTTCAAAACGCTACTCCTCCTACAATTTTAGTCTGATTTCAATATTACTTGGCACACAAGTAGACTACAATAAGATACATAGAATAGTGCATCGGTTTTTAATTTCGATGAACGGTGTTGCCATGGTTACTAAAAATAGAATTTTCTGTGAAATTCCTTAAAAACGCTACTCCTTCTACAGTTTTGGTCTGATTTCAATATAACTTGGCACACAAGTAGACTACACTAAGATACATAGAATAGTGCATCGGTTTTTGATTTCGGTGAACGGTGTTGCCATGGTTACTAAAAATAGAATTTTCTGTGAAATTCCTTAAAAACGCTACTCCTTCTACAGTTTTGGTCTGATTTCAATATAACTTGGCACACAAGTAGACTACACTAAGATACATAGAATAGTGCATCGGTTTTTGATTTCGGTGAACGGTGTTGCCGTGGTTACTAAAAATAGAATTTTCTGTGAAATTCCTTAAAAACGCTACTCCTTCTACAGTTTTGGTCTGATTTCAATATAACTTGGCACACAAGTAGACTACACTAAGATACATAGAATAGTTCATCGGTTTTTGATTTCGGTGAACGGTGTTGCTATGGTTACTAAAAATAGAATTTTCTGTGAAATTCCTTAAAAACGCTACTCCTTCTACAGTTTTGGTCTGATTTCAAAATAAGTTGTCACACAAGAAGACTACACAAAGATACATAAAATTGTGCAATGGTTTTTGATAAGTACAAACCAGTAGAGCTACAGTCTCGACAGAGACTTCTGGTTGGTCTGATTTCAATATAACTTGGCACATAGGTAGACTATTTTAAGATACATAATTCTATGCATCGGTTTTTTGATTTCGATGAACGGTGTTGCCTTGGTAACTAAAAATAGAAATTTCTGTAAAATTTAAAAATGCTATTACAAATACAGTTTTAGTTTTATTTAAGGAATAACTGTCTTATTTTTCGATTTCATGAAGTGATCAATCGATTGGCTTGCGTGATAATTTTCATAAACGCCGAAGGCGTTTATGCATAAAATTATCACGCAAGCCAATCGATTGATCAGCGTCATGAAATTGAAAAATAAGACAGTTATTCCGTATATTTACATGCTTTGATTCCGCCAATCCACGTGCTCCAAGCCCTGCTTCTGACTAGCTGTTTGTCCCGCCCTGCACGTGGTTCTTTTGGAACCGCGCCAATACATTGATGGGGAAATAAAGTACATTTACAATTTGTAATTTTATCTCGTACAAAGACATTGGCAATGTAAATATTATGATATAATGTGGCATGCAGAAAGACTACACTTAGATACATTATTGTCTCTATTGCTTTTTTTAAAATTTATTTTGATGAATGATGTTGCCATGGTAACTAAAATTGAAAATTCTTTAAAATTTTATTAAAAGCTACTCCTACAGTTGTAGTCTTATTGCAATATTGCCACAAAAAGTGACTTAATCAAGGATCATTATTCTATTTATTGCTGTTGTTGTTATAAGTATAAACCAGTAGAGCTACAGTCTCGACAGAGACTTCTGGTGATATGTATGCATTCATTTCAGAAAATGCAATGAAGTGTAATTGTGTTAAGAACACTTTTTACCATGCAGCTTTTAAGATGCTCTGATAAGAAACTGTTGTTTTTCATTTCACACTAAAATTACTCATGTGCAATACGTTAAGGTCAAATGTCACAACACATGCATATTATCGAACATTGTGATCAGCGGGGAAATAGCCCTTTCAAATAAGACATGATCAGCGATTTTGTGTGCAAAGCTTCCGATTTTATCATGTTTTAAGAAAAGTGATGTTTGTTTCCTGTTCCTTAAGTGGGCTCAGTATTTGTGGATATAGGGAAACGCACATGGTTTATAGAAGATATTGTTACACAAGCATGTTAGAAAGTGGAAAGATGTCAAGGTTTGGCAGATAGATGATTCGTAATAACGTTACACATTGTTGTCATTTAAGTGAAAATTTAAATGATATACAAGTAACTCTCATTATCATTTAGAGCAAGTTTAAAAAAAATATTATCGTGTCTCCTAAAATTTCAAATCATATTGCGTATACTTATACTATATTATATAAATATAGCCCTTTGATGAGGTCAATCCATAGATATATCGACTTCACAGAAAAGCATATCGACCGAGCACGAAGTGCGAGGTCGATACGCTTTTCTGTGAAGTCGATATATCTTCCAGTACTGCATCTAAATTGTTTCATGGATTGACTGAATTAAAGGGCTACATTTGTTATATTATTTTTTACATAGATTGACAAAACAAAATGTGAAAATAATGGGAATGAGGCACATGTTTTCTGTCTTTAACACTTAGAGACTAGAAATAAAAAATAAATTCTGCTGTTTAATGTTAATGTGTTTGCTTTATACTGATGGAGTAATTTAGAGGATTTACTTACTCAAAATGCTCAATTTACTTGATTATGTTTTGTATCAATTAATATAAAGTAGATCCGAATTCAAGGCTTCAAGGCATTGTTACATCTCATCAATTACAGAACATGAAAAAATATTAATACAAATTGAAGTAAATATTTTTTTAAGAAACATTTAGTCATATTCAGTATTAGCTATAATTGTGAAATCTGTGCTATTTTTGTTTTATAGAAAATTCTCTCCATTTTAAGACATTTCAGATTCTATAAATAGTAACTCAAGTCTTTATGCTGTTATATACTTAATCATATGATCAAGGTTAAGCCAATCAGAGAGCTTGGAATGAATGATAAAAATAATATACATTTATATAGCTCTTATAATTAATCTGTATTTAACCTTGGAAAACCAATATTAGAGATACGACACTAAATTTCGAACGGTAAAAATATTTCTTAATTTTTTTTAATTTTAATTCGGGCTGTTGATCTTTTGTAAGTAACCACGTGTACTTGTGATTTTCTGCTTTGATAATTTTACTAATGGGTTGTTTTCTCTCAGTTGTAAGATTTCCTCAAGCAAAGTAAAAAAAGAAATCGAGCAAACGATGTTCCATTCACCTACTCCATAATGAAATGCACACGGTGTTAAATCTTAATTTGTAGTCATATCTCACCACATTTTAACATAACTTGAAGGTTATAATTTAAATTTAAAGTTGACAACTGAAACAATAAAATGCTATAAAACACCATGAATACGGAGAGGCCAGAAATAATCTATTTAGCATTTTGTTGTCCCTTGTGTGTTTACACATACAAGGAAATAAAAGAACTATGTATTTTTTTCAACATCATGGATAACAAAATGAAATAAAGTTCTGATATTGTGAGGGGGTTAGATTGAGCTTGTTACCAAATATAACCTATTGTTGTGTGTGATATATCCGGTAGAAAATGTTTTTATTACTATAAGGTGACAGGGCTTCATGAGCTAGAACTGTTGTTGATGAGGAAGTTGAATACTAATTTATCTATAATAAACTAATAATCAAAAGAAGACTTTTCCTAGAAAGAATTGACTGGGCCCTGTCCCTCTGATGTTTGTGGCCACCCCTTCTCTAAAGTATCCGATCCATAAAAGGATATTTTCTAAACTTAAGGGACTCCGACCCTCAGCCAGAAAGGACAACTCTTTAATTTATAATTTAATTCTTTTCATGCAACAATTTTCATTATATGCCTCTCAATGTGCTTCAAGGTTCTTTGAGCTTCTCAGAAAGGTCTAATTAAAAGTAGAAATTTTTACCCCGAAAAAGCATTTTTAGATTCCAATGTTTATTAACATGATATGAAATTAGAAGTGATTTATGGAGCTTTGCAAAGAACCTTGAAGCACATTGAGAGGCATATATTTACATCCACTGAATATTTTCTCCTTTATTTCTTAGGAAAACCCATTGCGTTAATCACTGCATGAGCTACATTAGGCATGTCGCCTGTACAGATTTCTTGATCAGTGGCTGTTCCATCAATGAAACGTATAAAGACGTTCGCATCATTAATACAATAATTAATCTTATTAATCATATTTTGAATGATTATTGAAACAAATATAAATATAAACAATAAAATGTCTTTTTTTGTTTGTTATTACTGGAATTAATATATAACCCGCTTACGCGGGTTATGTATTTTTTCTGCAACAGCTGCTTCCGTTAATTCCAGTAATAACAAACAAAAGAAAGTATTTTATTGTTTAAATAAGATATTAATGAAAATTGTTGCATGAAAAGATTTAATTTTCAAGCTTCATTTAAAGACATTTTGAAGTAAATTATTAATTAAAGAGTTGTCCTTTCTGGCTGAGGGTCGGAGTCCCTTAAAGGCAGAGACTTTAAGCACCACCTTCAAAAATATCTATTTCTGTATTAAATACTATGAAACTAATTCAAAACAGTTTAGAGTAGAGAAGGATTTACCAGGAGAAATTTTCAAAAATATATTTACCCAAGCAGTAATTAATTAATTAGGAATGCATTGAGGTCTAAAGGAAGAAGCAAATTTTAAAGTAAAAAATTAAATACTTCGAACATCAAAAAATGTTATGGTGGAAAGATGTATAGAATTATTGAGAGAAGTAAAACGATTAAAAAATAATTTTTCACCAGATAGAGTTTTTTAAAATAATGAATTTTATTGATAAAAGCAAAGGGGGATAACTCTTCAAGGACGGGTCAAAGTAAAAACAAGAGGCCCATGGGCCACATCGCTCACCTGAGCACTAAGGGTAGGAAAAGGTAGAAAATGGCTTTTTATTGTAAAGTTTAAATCCAAAAGTAGTCCCATGACCAATCATGGATTTGCTATTTTTTAGAAAATGATTTTTAAAGAATTTTCCTATATATATCTTTAAAAACTTTGGTCGGCCATTTTGGCCCCGCCCTACCCCTGGGGGTCATGATTTGAACAAATTTGAATCTACACTACTTGAGCATGCTTCCATATAATATGATGAATTATGGTTTCGTCATTCTTGAGAAGAAGATGTTTAAAGAATTTTCCTATATATTTCTATGTAAAACTTTGGTCAGCCATTTTGGCCCTGCCCTACCCCCGGGGGTCATGATTTGAAAAAACTTGAATCTACACTACCTGAACATGCTTCCATATAAATATGATGAATTATGGCTTTGTCATTCTTGAGAAGAAGATTTTTAAAGAATTTTCCTATATATTTCTATGTAAAACTTTGGTCGGCCATTTTGGCCCCGCCCTACCCCGGGGGGTCATGATTTGAACAAACTTGAATCTACTCTACCTGAACATGCTTCCATATAAATAAGATGAATTATGGCTTTGTCATTCTTGAGAAGAAGATTTTTAAAGAATTTTCCTATATATTTCTATGTAAAACTTTTGGTCGGCCATTTTGGCCCCGTCCTACGCCGGGGGATCATGATTTGAACAAACTTGAATCTACACTACCTGAGCATGCTCCCATATAAATATGATGAATTATGGCTTTGTCATTCTTGAGAAGAAGATTTTTAAAGAATTTTCCTATATATTTCTATGTAAACTTTGGTCGGCCATCTTGGCCCCGCCCTACCCCTGGGGGTCATGATTTGAACAAACTTGAATCTACACTACCTGAGGATGTTTCCCCATAAGTTTCATCTTTCCTGGCACAGTGGTTCTTGAGAAGAAGATTTTTAAAATATGCCACTAAATTTTCATTAATTCCCAATTATCTCCCCTTGAATGAGGGCTTGGCCCTTCATTTGAACAAACTTGAATCCCCTTCACCCAAGGATACTTTGTGGCAAGTTTGGTTAAAATTGGCCCAGCGGTTCTTGAGAAGAAGTCGAAAATGTGAAAAGTTTACAGACAGACAGACGGACGCCGGACAAAATGCGATCAGAAAAGCTCACTTGAGCCTTCGGCTCAGGTGAGGTAAAAATAGGACAAATTCCGCTCTTTCCGAGACTAAAACATTACGATTATTTCTACATATACTGAGTATTCTGCCAATATATATCTTATGCATTCAGATTCATTGAATCTCATGCTGTTGTGGATTGGATACCTTAAAAAGACGAGGGTTACTATTTTTAACAAATATGTTGTAATATTTGCAAGTAGAGTTGGAAATACAACCATTCCACGCGATAAAAAACTGAGCTTTTTGATAAACAGACAACTGCATTTAACTTTTAAATGGAAATGGAAGGCGGAAATTTTCCTATCATGTGATAAAACAGATTGGTAAAAAAAATCGCTCTGATTCTACTCCGAAGCTGGTATTAAAAGGATGCTGGGAGTTTTATTATTGACAACTTTGATACACTCTCAGGAGACCAAGTCTTTCAACAATCTGAACTTAGATGGGCACTAATTGTGTTCTTTTATATGATGATATGCTTTTATTTTCATATGAAATAGAATTTATTCAAAATCCACATAAGAAGAAGAAAACACTTGCTGTGGCCTTTGACTCTACATTTAGGTATATATCTACGGAAGCCTAAATGGCTCTACACTTGTTGTGTTATAACTTTGTATATTGTCTTATATTTTATCGACTTATTTAAGAAATAAGGTATCATTTTTTGAGTGTTATTGGGATGTAAAACGGGTTGGTCACGTGATCAAATCCCATAAAGCCCGAAGGGCTTTATGGAAGATTTGATCATGTGCCAACCCGTTTTACATCCCAATAACATTCAAAAAATGATACATTATTACTTATATTTACATTTGTGACTTATTCATACTTTAAACTTGCCTGATTGTGACTTTTAACGTGTGAAATGCATTATTTTTCAAACCCAACGGCATGTTTGTAATCCACTGACCGCGCGTCGACCCTTTATGACGTCACAGAGAAATTACGTCGAACGTTTATCCATACGAACATCTATGACCTCTTGACCCCGTACCTGTATTTATACAGTTATAAAAACGCTTGCTTTCAGTTGTGTTATATAAAGGAAAACATTTGCAAATGTAAATATAAACATGTAAAGTGTTATACCTCCTTATTTATGTACATATCTTAAATTGTATTAAGATTTCTTAACATAATAGAAGGTAACTTCTTTTGTTCAATAGATTTTGTTGCTCAAAGTTTTATCGACTGAAACAATATATTGATTTATCAGATATTGATTGAAACAAGATATTTAATCATATCGATATAATATTGTTGATATGATAAAATAAAGATATAGTTATATCAATTCTGATTTATGAATATTGCCGATAAAGAAGTCAGAATAAAGTGTTTTTGAATTATATTGGCGGAGGCGGGAATTCCAATGAACCTTCACTTCACTCGGGATTCAGTGAAAGCTTATGTATCATGTCAGCATGTACGATTAAAGGCTGAATCAAATTAAAAAGTATATTGAAAAAGGGAGATGAAGACACATTAAAAGTTATAGATCCATAGTGTGCTATTGCACCGATCACCACTTTTGAAGAGGGGGAGACAAGAGTATTTTTGTGCCCCTCATCCAGCTATAAAAACCCCAAAAAACTGAGTACAGCAGAGATCCACTGATATGTCCCCAAATTTAATAAAATTCTGGCAGTTAGATTATTAAATCCCTGGGGTGTTTTGCTTGTTATAAATCTATTTTGGCTGACACTACACTTTCCTCCTTTGAACTTTGTGACTAAACTAATATACAGATTGGCTGAAATCACAAATTATTTCATATTATTTAATCCAATAAGAAGTTAAGGGGGGGGGGGAGGGAGGTTCAAGACTGTGGAGATTCGCGGTCAGATCCTATGTATACTACAGAGTGGAACAACATCAAACATTTACAAAGTACATATATAATCAGTGGTACTTTTATAATAGTGTTACTTTGTATTTTCGCTTCATTAGCGATTAACAATCCCCATTGAACTCAAGAGATATACTAGTAAGCAGTGAACCACGATAGAATATATCAGGTTCCCTCTTCAAAATAATTTCTTATGACAATGCATATAATTTAACTGTTGGTGTCTCTCCATCTCAATTTTTTTAATATTTTTTAATTTTGTTTCAGCCTATAATCGTACAATAGCAAATACATGGTTCATAAGCTTCTCAAGTGAAGTGAAGATTAATTAGAATTCCCGCTCCCGCCAAGTTCATTCAAAAACACCTTTTTCTGACTTCTTCTCGAAAATAATCACATATCTTTATCGATATAACTTCATACTTATTTCTTCATATCGACAATGCTATATTGAAATGAATAAATATTTTATTTAGATCGATATTTGAAAATTAGTATAATATTTCAGTCGATAAAAGTTAAAGCAATAAAATCTATTGAACAAAAGAAGTTGCCTTCAAATATGTAAACACACCTCAATACAATGCAAAATATGTGCATAAATAAGGAGGTATAACACTTTATATGTTGATAAGTCGATAAAATACAGACAATATACAAAGTTATAACACAACAAGTGTAGAGCCATTTACGCTTCCGTATATATCGACGATGTATTTCCAATTAAAAATAGTTTCATTCATAATTATATCGAGTCGATGTATCTCAGTGAAAATAAAATAAAAGACACTAAAGTGCCTGCGATATGTTTCATTTTTAGATGTTTACTGGCTTTAGACGATGACGGCCAAATAACAGCTTAATTTTTGTTTTTAAACAAACGAAATGACTTCAACTTTTCCACACTTAATATCCTTGTGTATATTGTTATCTGATTACATGCATATTAGGACTGGGTATTGGCCAGAGATTCGTATTGCGATATTTTTAACTGTATTGCGATATATATTGCAATATTTTCAATAAAATTATAATGGCATTTTCTTGTTATATTAACTCTGATTTGCATTTAGAATGTACATAACTATGAAAAGTCACGAGAAGGAAAAAAATTGTTGATTTTATATAACTTATGCTCTGAATTATATCAATAAAGCAGCTTCTGTCTTACTGTTTGGCTTAATAACAAACCTTTCTTACATTTATTTTATATTTGCTGATAAAATTCCTTAGTCTATGCATTTTGCCAATATATCGATATAACAAAAACGTATTGCAATACGATATTTTTGGTCAGTGTATTGCAATTAAGTTACCGAAATATGGATATCTTTGCCCTACTGCATATGGTGTTTATGTCCCCCCCCAACTTATTTGCTACTGAAAAGCATGCTGAGTACGTTTAGTTTTAAAATCGAAGTAGCCTACTCAGACATAAGTTGAAGTTGCAGGGAAGTTGCAGAGATTTCAACAACCTGGTTAAAGGCAGCCTGACCTTGTTACCCAATATAACCTATTATCGGGTCGTATCGACTTGTTTCAATTGTTATGCCTTTCCTTTGCCCTCGTAATCGAAGAGTCAGGGTATATAGTTTTTATCCTGTCCGTCCGTCTGTCTGATTGTCTGTTTGTCCACATAAACTTTAACCTTGCCCATAACTTTTGACTGGGCGGTGTTATAGCTTTCAGGTTTCACAGGTGTATTCTATGTGACAAGACCTTTCTTTTGATACCACCAAATTTGATCTTGGGAGTTTAACACACTTTTATACAAAAATACCATCTTTTACTTTGGCTATAAATTTTGAATGATTAATGCTAGGACTTTCATACTTTACAAATGTATTATTTCTCACAAGACCTTTCAATTGATACCAACAACTTTGACCTTTGAGATTGACCTACTTTTAAAAACTTTAACCTTGGCCATAACTTTCGAACGGTGAAGGCTCGGCTTTCTTACTTCACAACTGTAACCCTTGTGACAAGAACTTTTATTGGATACCAACAAGTTTGACCCATTGACCTAAGCGTTAGATCTACTTTTAAAAAAACTTTTAAAAAAAATCCTGGCCATAACTATTGAACAGTTAGGACCAGGGCATTCATGCATCACATAGGTAATCAATGTGACAAGACCTTTCTTTAAAAACAACTTTTGACCCTGGAGTTTGACCTTCCTTTAAAAATGTTTATCCTTGGCAATAACTTTTGAACAGGTGGTACTAGGGCTTTCATATTCAAGAATTGTATTTCTTGTGAGAAGGCCTTACTTTTGGTATCAACATATTCAATTTTCATTTGAGAAATTTAACCTTCGCTATGTTGACTTAATTTTACAACGGTATGTTCTGTCTGCTGGAGGAATACTTAAGGATTACAGCGAATTTGACTGGTCAACAGGGGATGCTTACTCCTCTTAGGTCTCATCACTGTAAATTCCAGGGGTCCGTATCTTATGTCCTCTACACAAATTTGTATTGTTTAGAATTATTTCGGGATCGATTACCATTCGTTTTTTTTTTCTTTGTTCCACCGACAGTTTCATTTTCATGATCTCACCATTCATAAGTTCTTTTTTTATTTTTGCAGATTACAAACACCATCATGGCCATAATTCTGAGAAAGCTACAACGATACATTATCGTAGTTACAGCGGTCACACTACTGTACCTATACTGGTATCATGTCTTCTTGAGGACTCCTGAAAAGCCACCTGAAAATACTCCAGAAAAGGCACCAGAAGAGGCACCAGAAAAAGTCATTCAACAAAAACCAGATAAGACACTAGAGGAGGCACCAGAAAAAGTCATTCAACAAAAACCAGATAAGACACTAGAGGAGGTACCAGAAAAAGTCATTCAACAAAAACCAGATAAGACACTAGAAGAGGTACCAAAAAAAGTCATTCAACAAAAACCCGATAAGACACTAAAAAAGGCACCAGAAAAGGCAACAGAAAAAGCCCTTCAACAAAAACCAGATAATTTTAGCGTAACTATTAACTTAAACACATACCCTATCATCAAATTAGACGATTTCCTCCTTCCTCCTCATCCAAAACGAGACAATTCGAACTCGAACCGGAAGTACTCCCAGGCAAGACAGGACGAGACAGTCTATAAAATATTTTCGAAAAAAGGTGGATTTTTTGTAGACATTGGTGCGAACGATGGTCTGTATTTCTCGAATACAGTTTGGTTAGAAAGACAACATGGATGGACCGGGCTATTAATTGAAGCCAATCCAGGACTTTGTAAACATATCGACGATCTCAAACGCCATGCTTGGCGACTCTGTGCATGCATATCTAACAAAGTGAGGCGTGCCAAATTTGTGCGAGCTGAAAGTTTAGGTGGAGTAGAAGAAAATTTGGACACTGATCACAAAAAACAGTTATTCAATACACGAAAAATAGATGTGCCATGCTTTAGTATGGCAGAAGTTTTGGACAGAATTAATGTCCACCATATTGATTTTTATTCACTAGACGTTGAAGGAGCAGAAATGGTCATTTTAGAGTCCATGAGGGAAGAACTTTCTTCAGGCAAAATGACTGTAGATGTTTGGTCCATAGAATACCGTGTCTGGGACGGAAAGCAAATTTTGCTGCATAAATCTTTGAAAAATTTAAAGGCTCTAAGAAAATTTTTCAAAGAAGTTGGCAGTTATGTTGAACATTCACACTTATCTAATGACAAAAACAATTCCATTGGTTATGCTTTGGATGTTATTTTTGTGAATATTAACACATGGTGTAAACATTATCCAAATCTCCCTAATGGAAAACTCTGTCAAAAGGCATAATACTTTTAGGACGCTTTAAAAAGGAACAAATAGACTTCAAGGACTTAGAACAAGAAATATTCAAATCGTAAATCGTATTGGAAATGAACAAGTTCAGCTTAATATACCTGTGAATGTCATGTGTTTATTTTCTCACTTTCTAGAAAACATATGTTGATGACCGTGTGATGGCAGCAGGTGTTCGTTTACACATAACAGAAACTTCAGAATATTCAATTGTGTTATGAAATGAACAAATACTTGTAACTTCTGTATTCCGTCCCCTTAGAAGCTACAAAACAAGTAATTTATTTTTGCAATGTTTTTTTAAATAAAGCACAAATTTAATTCTTGTAGCTTACCTTAGACTTGACGAATTTTACCGGTGTGTAAGTAAGTAAGTAAGTAAGTAATTTATTTATTTATAGTGACATGTGTACATAATTAAATTCGTTTGTTTACAGACAATATAAAACAACAATCAACACCCGGCCCATCGGGCCTATATGCCACTTTAAACACAAAATTGAATAAAATACAATACCGGTATATAAAGAAAATAAAGAGCACAACGTTAAGAGAATAACAAAAAGTGCATGAAAAATAAACATAATTGTAATAAATATATATTTATAAGCATTTTGTATGCTAAGATTGGTATAGTGTCTGTTATAAAGATTATTGTTAAATGAAAATGACATTGAAATATTATTTTATTTTTTGAACATAAAGGACTGTCTTCGCATAAATGAAAAATACAAGTACTTTGCAACCTGTCTAGGATAATTTGAGATAAGTAAACTTAGTAAATCCATATCTGACCACCCCATTTGATTAATGCCAGTGTTTTCAAAAAGTTTTGATCGATATTCAGAGTAAAAAGGACAGTGCAGTAAAAAATGAATTTCGTCTTCCACAATATTTCTAGAACAAAAAGTGCAAATTCGATCCTCAACAGATTCACCATGATATCTACCGGTTTCTATTCGTAAAGGTAAAATGCCACATCTAAATTGTGCTAAAATTGAACGCAAATATTTAGGCATATCAAGTACTACATAATTTTCCCTACCAAACCTTGTTTTAAAATTAACATAAGTCCGCAGTTTTGGGAATGCTTAAAATCTCATTGCTCCAAAGGTTTGAGTAATAATTGTGAATTTTTGATTGGACCATATTTATATCCACCATAAGCTTTGATTCGAAATAGTAATCCAGCTCTAATTTGTGTAATATATCTTTCAAATCACTGCACCAGTTATTACTACACTTATTGTAATCAACTTCAAATACAATTCTTGTAATTCGATCATTGCCAAAGGATAAGACTCTATTCCAATATCTGATCATATTTATCCAACGTCTATATTGACTTGGAATCCATCCAGTGTCTCCATAAACCCCCAATGTAGGAGCAAAACGGTGAACCCCAATAAAATACCGAATAGCTCTGTTCTGAATATTATCTATAGGTTGGAATTTTTTGTAACCCCAGACACTGGATGCATAATCCAAAACAGGTATGACACAAGAGTAAAATAGTTTTTCATAAGCATTAAACCTGAAATCTTTATTACTATGAATCGAAGATATAATTTTCCCTAGTGCACGTCCCCCTGCTTTAGCAAGATTTTCTGCATTTTTCATGAAATTACCAGTGTGCGTAAATGTTATACCTAAATACTTATAATCTTCAACTGTATCTAACTTATTAAGTCCAATAGTAAATTCAAAATTGGCTGCCCTTGACCTAGTTTTATTAAAATGTATACACTTATATTTATTGGTGTTTATAAGAACTCTCCAACGTCTACACCAGCTATGTATAGTTTATTTAACATACTTTGTAAATCTTCTGGGGACTTCGCTATTAAAGCGATATCATCTGCGTATAATAAGATGGACAATTTTCGATCAACTAGTTCTATGCCTAAATTAAGATTATTGATATCCTGTACCAGATCATTAATGAAAATTGAAAATAAGGTAGGGGATAAATTATCTCCCTGTTTAACACCAGTTTTGCATCTAAACCAATTTGTAAGTTTATTATTCACTCTTACACAAGATTCTGAACTTTGGTAAATATTCTTTATCGAGTTGTAAACTTTACCATCTATATTATGTAACAAAAGTTTGTAAAGCATCATATCCCTATCGACAAAATCAAAACATTTTTGGAGGTCAATAAATGCAACATAGAGATTTTTATTGTTTTGGACTAAACTATTCAATGTAAATAAATGATCTTCACACGATCTATCCTTTCTAAAACCATTTTGTTCATCTGCTAAAATATCGTTATTCTCTAGATAACTCATAATTCTTTTATTTAAAAAGGAACTGTACAGTTTGCTAATACATGGCAACAGACTCACGCCACGGTAGTTCATTGGGACTCGTTTGTCTGAAGAGGGATCCTTAAGAATAGGGCATATTATTGCTTTCCTCCACACCGAGGGGATCATGCTTGTATCAAAAATATGTTGAAAAAGACGACGTATTGTATTGATAACAACTGGATATTTCAGAACACTGTAAGGAATTTCATCGAATCCACAAGCGGAATTGGATTTTGCACGCATCACTATATCAGAAATTTCATGAAACGATACATCATAATTAATTTCATCGTTACACTGATAAAATTCTTCTTCCGACCGACGTTCTCTAATATCTTTATCTTTTTTTGAATCGTTGTAGTGGACGTTATCAAATTCGGTACTTCCACACCCGTTGTACAGATTTTCAAAATCGACTCTCCATCGTTCCAAGATTTCCCGTTCGTTGGATATAACATTTCCTTCGTCATCCAAAACCTCCATTGGTATGTTGTGTTTATTTCTAGGGCCAAGAATTCGAATTTTATTCCAGAATTCATTTGGATTTGTTGAACTCATATCTTCTATTACATTAGCAAATGATTTCTTGTAGGTGCGTTCAGCGCGTCTAAGGGTTTTATCAAATAAATCTCGTGCTTCGATATATTCCCGTCTAAGAGCAGATTTGACTTTTCTTTCCCCCTTGTATCGTATGAAATTATTTTCCGTTTCCCGTGTCACGTTCCATAGATCTGTTAATTCGTCAGTCCAATATGGTTTGCTATTTTTAAAACGTTTCTTATAACTTCTTGGCTTAACCTTTGGAAGTTAGTATTCCATTTCATTATATATTATTTCACATAGTTGTTCATAGATCTCATCAATACTTTCTTGTGTTTTTCGGCTGTTTTCAATCAGATCAATTGTTGCTATCAAAGCAGACCTTCTCAATTCGCTTGACATAAAATCATTTGGGATCCTATTGAATTGAAAACGATTTTGACAGTGTTCACTTTTTGGGGTACTAGAAACTAAACAACAATCGGATAAATTTAATTCACACATAATGACGGAATGATCAGGAAGTTTTGATTTTTCCCCGACAAACGTCAATAGTTCAAATTCCGCTACAATATTCTGTATAGTTAATACCGTAAAGTTCTTGATTCGTCTAAATACATCTATTGGTATGCATATATAATCTACTACAGATTTTCCCTTCCTTGAAATACATGTGAAATTATCATCTGGGAATCTTCCATTCAATACACAGAAATTTGCTTCATTGAGAAAGTCAATTAATTCATGACCGTGTTGATTAACAGTGTTGTCTATAGCTCTACGATTAGGAATATGATCAATGTCTTGAAGTATGTCATTCGAATTGCCAATTCTAGAATTTAGGTCACCCATCACAAAAATAGCGTCACTTTCACAACTTAAATAAATCTGTGTTAAAAGGTGTGACCGGTCGGCAGGGGATGCTTACTCCTCCATGGCAGTCGATCAGATCTCTGATGTTTTGGAGGTCCGTCGTGTTTGCTCCACTTCTATTTTGTATTGTTTATTTGACTTGAGCTCGAATACTGTTCGTTATCTCCACTTTATTCATTCAATTATTTTATGTTGTGCATCCAAGAAAGTAATATTACACTTAAATTACGAGATTAAACAGAACAAAACTTATGATGAGAACACGTTTCTGAACCTGATGGCAAAGCAAAATTCAAATTTAGAGGTGATGGCATTAGAACAGTTTACCCATCGGTGTGGATTGTGGCAAGTTTGAAAGTGGACGACTTTTTTTTCGTAAAAAAAAAAAACTTTTACACCTTAGCGGACGATGATAACGAACTGATTTGTGCTTGTAGGCAACATGATTGACTTTTTATACCTTTTATTTTTATTTTTCAAACATTGATCGCAAGTGAACCAAAATCGGCGGCTGGCGACTTTCATCAAGTGTTACTCATCCGATATAAAAGATACCACAGAGATTGACATACTCAGTATCTGTTTCATATTTTGATATTTTATTAGAAAAAGACGTTACGTAATGGTACATGTAACTAAGCAGCAAAATTTTATGATAAACGTGATGACTTTTCTTTTTCCTTCTTTAACTGACCTACTTTACGTAGCAATGTACCATTATCACCTGTCTATGGGTTTTATGTCTTCCACTTGATTCGATACGCAGGGGCATGCTATTAAACAATTTCTGACTCTAGGCAAGTTATTGACAAATATGTGAATAATAAAAGAAGGATATCAAAAGTATCATACAAAGACAATATTTCGCAATTTCTATGGTCGATATGACCCTGTCAGCAAACACAGTCTGTCCACTGTTGACTGGCTTTTTCAAATAAATTATTTTCGAACTAAATTGTCTGTGGATTTTTCTGTTTGTCTGATCGTAACAAGGAGTACATGGCTGATGTGACTGGTTGACAGTGGATGCTTACGCCTTTATGGCACCTGATTCCGTCAGTGATGATTTCAAGATGGTCGTGTTTATTCTGCTCTTGATTTGAACTGCTGCAATGGACATTGAACATTTATTCATTACTGTTCGTTATCTTCATGTTTCATAGCAAAACTGCATTAATTAATTGTATGAAAGTGTTTATCCCCAAAATTGTGAAATTCATGGACCCATGCTTGATCAAGGGTTCTGGTGTTAGGACAGTAGTCTGTACATACAGAAAATGCAAAAGTTCGTTGACGAACTTTTCTACTCCTGAACATTTAAGAGGCAAACAGAGTTTAAAATTTCAGCGAGCCAGGGTTGTTTATTCTTGACCCCTTGACTTTGTTATTGTTTTGGGAGAGCTTTTTGATCACGTAGAGAATCTGCACTTGTTGTATTTTTGTGCAATAAAAAATCGGTATATACTAGTAGTTATGGTAGAGTGGGAATTTACATAAGATTACAGGTAAGATTTCGGGTATCTTTTCTTTACAAAGTTCCCTTTATTGTCACCGAAAAACTGATTATATGGCAATTTTAATAGACCTTTTAGAATAGATGTCAAGAATAAATAAAATTTGAACGGGTTTTGAGAATGTACATCTAAGATATGTCCTTAAAAACTGTTTATTATATGTGATGATGAAGTAACCAAAGATTACGAAGCTCACCTCGCCGAAAATTGTCTATAAGAGAAGACAATCTCTCATCAATGAATGTTGTGGTAATATGCTTATCTGGGTGCAACAACCAGCTTTACTTTGAAATTAGCTTGCTCCAACTTGGTCATTCATTTTTGGAAATGCAGGCCAGATAAATGAATGCGGGTAATATAAATACTCAGTATCTGGTAGTGTGCATCCCTGGATGAATAATCTGTGCAAGTTTGGTTCAGGTTGTTCAATGCTTATATGTTTATTTGGGAATGGATCTGCTCCCATATATTCCAATTATTCAGCAATCAAAAAGACCCCCTCCCTAAATGCATCATCCGTGTACAAGTCTGTTCCAGGTGAGGCTTAGACTCATATAAGAATGGACTAGTTCCAAAATCTTTAACCTGGTCTCTCATCTAGCAAATGTTGGTCAGATCCAGCATTCTGTTGGTGCGCATCCTTAGACGTAGCTGCAAAAATAGCTCGCTGTTTGAGAAAAAATCGGACAGCTATTAGCTTTATCTCAAGCGGTTTGCTACATTTCTGCATCTACCATAGACGATTAATACATCGCACAGTGTATATTCAAGTTTGTTTGGTCCAATAAAGGACTTTAAAAAAGTACCTTTGGAATGGACATTTCTATTTAAGGAATGACTCTAATTCTTGGCCATATTATCGAGTATAATCTGGTTTGGGTCAGTTTACGCTTTATAATCCGCGAAGCGGATTATAAAAAAGCGTAAACTGACCCAAACCAGATTATACTCGATAATATGGCCAAGAATTAAAGTCATTCCTTATAATTTAATTTTAGAATAATTAAACAACTTTTGATGTAAAATTGTGTTGCTTTTTATAAGTTCAAATTTACCGCGCAATAATACAACCGTAGTAACGGAAGTGATTTGAAGCGAGGGGAGGTAATAACTGATACATAGATCTTGCAGCCATGATGTTTGTTTACATGAGGTAAGAACGAGTAATTGTTTAAAGTTAAAGGTACATTTATTAAATCTGGAATTTTCCATGGATTCCGAGGACTGGAAATGAGGGGATTGCATGGATATGATGATTAAGCTGGTCGTCAA
The DNA here is from genome assembly GCF_032062105.1 of Saccostrea cuccullata. Classification (NCBI taxonomy): domain Eukaryota; kingdom Metazoa; phylum Mollusca; class Bivalvia; order Ostreida; family Ostreidae; genus Saccostrea; species Saccostrea cuccullata. The sequence goes on along the minus strand of NW_026923710.1, from coordinate 60,409 downwards.
AGGGGTGTGTCCCCATACCAAACCAGATTATACAAAATGTTATGCGTTCCTTTTTGGAAATCAACCAATGAGAGGCGAGAATACAAATAAAATTAAATTATATACATATAAATCTAAACAATTTTTTATCATACCTTTTTTAAAAAAGACATTATTCATTATTATACTTCTGTTAAAATGTTTCCTATATAAAGTTCAGAAGGTAAAATAGCTATCTTTTATAGTTCACGCATAGCAAAGCTATACCCCGGGGTATAGTTTTTGCTATCCACCCTCGGAAAATTTTCATGCAATTTTTGCCTCCAATTTTGATTTCCAGCAATAAATCTATCGACTGATGATGTCATAATGACTTCAGTAGCATTGTGACGTCATCAGGTTTTCAGATTATTCTTGCAGTATTATCTTACTCCTAAAAAATTCAAACCTCAGAAATTATATTATACATCAGTATAATAAAACGCTTATCCACTAGGTGTGAGTGGGATAGCTCTTTTATCAAACCCTTGACAGAGACTATTCCCCTCGGGCAAGCCCTCGGAATACCCCGGTAGTTCTCTGTCGCGGGTTTGATAAAAGAGCTATCCCACTCACACCCAGTGGATAAGTGTATATTATTTTTCGCTTACATTATCAAACGTCAACAAGTTATCTATATGAACATAAACTGAAATGATATGCATGCTGCTGCTGATTTCTGAAGAAGTCGCATAAAATAAGCTCATCAGATCTCGCCTTCGTCAAGGTAAGTTACAAATCTAAAACCCAAGGCGAGTGCGACAAGTCAAATCATGTATATGATTTTTATCTTGGGATGTGAAATAAAAAATACATATAACTGTATCAATTTTTTTTTTACCATCTTATGTTTGGAAAAATCGCTTTTAAAATATTCAAAACATTTTACACAGATGTAAAAAAAAATCGGCCTGCATAATGGTATTTAAAAAGTTAATTCCACAGTCGGTATATGAATAGGGCTCGCAAAATCCGTCCACATCGTTGTTCTGCTTATGTTACCTGAACAAAGAATCCGAGTCTCTTTTAAACACCTCTTGCACCTATTCATCGTTCTGTGTTGTTCTACACATTATTTAATATATAGTAACTAAACACAAAAAATGTACATAATTATATCAATGATTTCATATTAATCATGCCCATGGCGAATCATACAATATACATGTAGGTAAGAAAAAGATCGGCGTAGATTGATCGGACATGGCGTTGCTTGTTTGCGTGCTCACTATCCGTATCCGAATAGTCAATTTAAATGTGGGGAAGTACAGGCCTTAATTTGCAAAAGAGAGCCAATCGATCTGGTTTATACTACAATGAATTTCTATCCTCTCTTCACCTATTTTCCACAATAAACTCGTCCTTAATGAGCTTCGTATGTCTACCCGGTAAAGTTGGTTTGTGATGAAAATAAACATGTATTTTGAAATAGAAGAGAGGATGTAAGTGTCGAAACACGTGGCAACGAACATCAAGAGCATAGGTAGGCAACGTGGGATGTTTACTGCAGGTGTAGATACTATCTTGGTTATATATTCTATATATAGAGAGGATATATATTTAGAAAATACCATGCTTACACGTGCTATATACAGATATATATAGTTGTCAGTGTCAGGGACGTATCTGGGTCCAGGACAAACTTTTTATTTGGCTACATTGTTTATACAATAGTTTAACTACAAGCTATTCAAAATAGCAGTATTTCACATAAATTTGTATACTATATATATGTTGTTGATAATTGTGTACATATTTAGAAAATCGTAGAAATATAGAATGCAGTTTGGTTGCAAATAATCTGTAGAAACTAGGGAATACCATGCTGACATATTCTATATAGCTGATAATCAGCTGATAATCTGTAGAATAGGGGATTCCATGCTGATATATTAATCTATATAACTGATAGAAACTAAGGAATACCATGTTGACATATGATACCAGTACATATAGCTGATAATCTGTAGAAATCGGGAATACCATGCTGACAAATGCAGTATAGCTGATAATCTGTAGAGAATGCCATGCTGACATCTTCTATATAGCTTAAAATTTGAGAAAACTAAGGCATACATTGATAACATATTATACAATCTGTAGAAATAGGGAATACAATGCTGACATATCTAATCATAAGTAGAAAGTAAGAAATAGCAAGCTGAGATATTTTAAATTTTGACAACTGTATTTAGGAATGCCATGCTGACATATTCTAACAAACTATGCTAAACCATGCTGACATATTGTATATATCTGATTATCAGTAGACCATGCTAACATATTCTGATAATATGCATACAGAAATAAGGAATGCCATATTGACATGCAAGTATTCTATATAGATGATAATCTGTAGAAAAAAAGGAATACCTTGATGACATATTCCACATATCTGACAATCTGTAGAAATAGGGAATAGCATGCTGACATATTTTGATAATCTGTAAAATCTTTGGAATACCATGCTGACATATTCTATATAGCTGACAATCTGCAGACACTAAAGAATACTATGCTGACCACAGGCACTTGGGTTACATTATTGATAACATATAGTGCATATTAGAATAGAATAATAGGAAAAAGGTGACTCGAACCCAGATTTAAAAAATTAAAAAAAAATGGAAAGGGGGGGTGTCCATACCCCAAGTGCCTGTGATGCTGACATATTTTTTATAGCTAATAATATTTAGAAACAAGGGAATACCATGCTGATATATTCTATGTAACTGACAATATGTAGAAATAGGGAATGCCATGGTTGCAAATTCTGATTATCTGTAGAAAAAATGGTATAACAAGCTAAGATTTTCTGATAATCTGTAAAACCTATGGAATACCAATCTGAGGTAATTTGACCATGCTGACATATATGATAATCTGTAGAAACTAAGGAATACCAAACTGAGATTTTTTGATAATTTGTATAAATACTAAAATAGGGAATACCATGCTGACAAATTTTATATAGCTGGTAATCTGTAGAAACTCACGACTACACTGATGACAAATTCTATATAGCTGCTAAACTGTAGATGTAGGAAATACCATGCTGACATGTTTTTTTTATTGCTAATTATATGTAGAAACTATGAGGAATACCGTGTTGACATGTTCTGATAATCTGTAGAAACTAAGGAATACCTTGATGACATATTCTTCATAGCTGACGATCTGTAGAAATAAGGAATACCATGCTGACATATTCTGATAATCTGTATAAGCTATGGAATTCCATGCTGACATATATTTATGGCTAATAATATATGTAGAAACTATGGAATTCCATGCTGACATATGGTCTATAGAAACTAGGAAATGTAACGCTAACATTCTAGATTCTAGATCGACGAAAATTTGTAGAAAGAGAGAAGGTCGTGTTAGTTGTTTTAGATTTTTAAAAAAATCCAGAGAAGAAAGAAAAGCCACTCGAACATGTTCTTGATAGATGTAAAAGTTTAAGTATTTTTTATGATTTTAGAAATAAGTTTTGAATGAGCGAAGTATAATCGAGTTCATTTCTTCTTTACCTTCCTTAACCCAAAATAAGAAGGTAACATTCATTCAATTATTATCACAAAACCATATTTAAATGGCACAACAGGTACATATATACATCTTTTCAGATTTATGTACATCTATTTAGAATGATTACTTTATTTTATGTGGTGATTTTAATCTGGCTCTTGACCCTTCAATAGATACAGAAAACTATTGTAACATTAACAATCCAAAGGCAAGAGAAAAACTTTTAGAAATTATGAATGACTTACAAATAATAGACTACTTTAGGGTTTTGAATCCAAATTTAAAAATATTTACATGGCGAAAGAAAAATCCAATAAAACAAGGACGATTAGATTATATTTTAATTTCTGAAAATATGTGCAACTTGGTTGAAAATTTAGTAATTAAACCAGGGTACAGATCTGACCACTCATCAGTGGTTCTCGATATAAAATTCAATACCTTTAAGAAAGGGAAACGTGTCTGGAAATTTAATAACTCTTTACTTGTAGACAAAACATACGTTACCAAAGTGAAAGAAACAATAAAATCTGTTAGAAACAAATACGAAAAGAATAATGTGCTTATAGAAAATATGGATAATAGTACATTTTTTGAAGTCCTTCTAATGGAGATTAGAGGCATTACTATTTCATATTCATCATATAGAAAGAAAGAAAAAAATAAAGAAGAAGCCTTGTTAATTGCACAAATAGAAAAATTAGAGGCAGAGAATATCGGAACATTAAATCTAAATTTAATAGAGGAGAAAAAAACAGATCTTGAGAATTTAAGAAAAGAAAAGTTACAAGGTCACATCATAAGATCTCGAGCCAGATGGGTTGAATATGGAGAAAAACCATCTCAATATTTTTGTAAATTAGAATCCCGTAATTATTTGAATAAGATTATCAAAAAGATTAAAACAGAGGAAAATGAAACTATTTACAATCAGTCAGAAATTTTAAATAAAATCAGGATGTATTACAAATCTCTCTATACTTCTGTAGATGCAGAACTTCTCGACATAGATCTTGCAGAAATTATAACAGTTACTGAGGTTCCAAAACTTGAAAACCATATTGCAAATACACTTGATGGAAAAATTTTGGAAAGTGAAGTCTTAGAGGTGTTAAAAAACACGAAAAACAATAAGTCACCCGGAAGTGATGGCTTTACCGCAGAATTTTTTAAATTTTTTTGGTCAGATTTAAAACATTTTATAGTACTTGCCATAAATGACATATTTCAGAGGAAAGAACTTCCCATTTCTCAAAGATTAGGGTTAATTACATGCTTACCAAAAGGTGATAAGCCAAGAGAATTTTTGAAAAACTGGAGACCTATCACACTTTTAAATGTGTTTCATAAACTTTTATCAGGTTGTATTAGTCATAGAATAAGATCCACCCTGGACAGTATCATATCAAATACTCAACTTGGATTTTTAAAAGGAAGATATATAGGTGAAAATACCAGATTTCTTTATGATCTTATGGATTACACTGAATCTAGAAATATACCGGGATTGCTTGTACTTATAGACTTCGAAAAAGCTTTTGATTCAATATCCTGGACCTTTGTGTATAAAGTATTAGAATTTTTTGGGTTTGGTAAAAACATTATTGAATGGGTAAAAATTCTAAATACAAAATTTTGTGCGTCGGTGCTTCAATGTGGATTTTTATCCGAACAGTTTTATATCCAAAGAGGATGTCGTCAGGGAGATCCCTTGGCACCTTATCTGTTTCTTCTTTGTGCAGAAATTCTTGCAATTATGATAAAACAAAATCAAAGTATTAAAGGAATTGTTATTAACAAAACAGAACATAAAATATCCCAATATGCAGATGATACCTGGCTTGCCCTTGACGGTTCGCCTAAATCACTTTTTGCAGCATTAGATACAATTGATTTTTTCTCAAAGTTTACAGGACTTAAAATTAACAGCTCAAAAACTAAAATTGTTTGGATAGGTTCAAAAAAATTCTCTAATCAAGTTTTCCATCATTCTCGTTGGAAACTTGAATGGGGTTGTACAACTTTCAATTTACTTGGAATTAATTTTTCAGTAGAACTAGATAAAATTATTGATTTAAACTACAATGTTCAAATACCAAAGATCAAAGCATTAATTCAGCAATGGAAAAGAAGGGTTCTTACTCCTATTGGCAGAGTTACAGTTCTTAAAACATTAGTTTTACCAAAACTTAACCATCTTTTTATATCTTTGCCAAATCCAAGTAAAGAAACTCTATCATTATTGAACAGAGAAGTCTTTGAGTTTATATGGAAATCAAAATGTGATAAAATTAAAAGGAAAGTTATTACTCAGGATTTTTTACAAGGAGGATTAAAAATGTTGGATATAAATAACTTTATTACATCTCTTAAATGCTCCTGGATTAAAAGATTAACAAAAAGTAATCAACCATGGTTAGATATTTTTTTGGCAATTAATGGTAAAGACATATTGCATAAAGCTTTTGATTTTGGCGAAGAGTATGTGTCTTGCTTTATTGTAAAAAATAACAACATTTTTTGGAAAGATGTGTTTAATTCATGGTTATATTTCATGAAAGCACTCAACAACAATTCATATATGAAAACTAAGTTTCTAAACTTACCTGTGTGGTACAATCCCAATATAAAAATTGGAAACAAAATAATTTTTGTAAAGACTTGGTATGTAAATGGGGTTAAAAGTGTTTGTGATTTTTTAGACAATGAAGGAAATTTTTTAAATGTAACTGATTTTGGAAATAGATTTCATTTGTCTAATGTTTGCATCATGCAATATAACAGTATTATTTGTGCTATATCCAGGTTTTTAAAAACAATGTCTGTAGATAAATCATCTGTTAAGAGGGAATGTACCCCTGTTATTCCTTTCTATTTTGAAAATATTATTGTATATGAAAAGTGCACTAAAGTTATTTATAGAAATTTGAATAGTAACAACATCATTCCTACATCAATATTTAGATGGAACCAGGAACTATCTATGCTTTTAGAATCTGGTATTTGTGTTCAAGATGTTTTTAAGGTTTGTTTCAGAACAACTATGGATACTTCTGCTCAATGGTTACAGTATAGAATCCTACATAGAATCCTTCCAGTGAAATATTATTTGAAGAAAATAAGTATTTTATCTGATGAACATTGTACCTTTTGTAAACAGGATATAGAAACAATACAACATATATTTTTAAATTGTACAAAAATTTCTTCATTATGGAGCAATCTTAGCATGCACATATTTACAAAAACTTCTAAAAGAGTTGGATTTAACATATGCAATATTATTTTAGGTGAAACGCCATTTTCTTATCATAATAGGGTGATAAATTTCATTATTTTATATACAAAGCAATATATCTTTTCTTGTTTAAAGCAGAATAAAATACCTATGATTACTGGGCTGCTACATCATTTAACTCTTAAGTACAAAGTAGAAAAATGTATATCAATTAAAAATTTTACAATGAACAATTTTGATAATCTATGGTCAGAATGGATAAATATTTTTGAGTTATAAACACTTATTTAAACACCAACTTTAAATATTTCTCGAATTTTATATATTTTATATTTCATTCTTGTTTAAATTCAGAGGGGAAGTGTGAATGTGTGTGTGAATGTGACTAACATGTCACTTCTTGAATAAAAAAAAAAAAAAAAAAAAAAAAAAAAAGAAGGTAACATTCATTCAATTATTATCACAAAACCATATTTAAATGGCACAACAGGTACATATATACATCTTTTCAGATTTATGTACATCTATTTAGATTGCATCAATATTTCTAGCGATGGTGACATTTACGCATAGCTGCTAACTGAACATCGACCAACCATCTCTATCACTAATATTCAGAGCGGTGTTTTTTTTCTGGTTATTCAAAGTTTTTATCAACATGTATAAATTTACAAAATACTATTACATGCACAATAAAGAAAACAAGCATTCTGAGAGTATTGCATTATGGGTCCTCCACACACCCACAGCTTATGTTCTCATATTATTGAGCATTACTTTTAACAAGCATATCAACCTTTAAAAACTGTCCACGGATTAAAATGTAATTTATACTGATTTTTTAAAATAATTATTTCACAAGTTTCAAGAAATGTTTTCCAAGGCGTTTTCATACCAAGCACAACAAATTTTGTCATACCCTTTTGTATATTTTTAAGCTCACAGAATAACCATCTCAGCAAATACAATTTATCATTGAGTCAAGTGCTGGCTTACGTTTTCCATACTAATTGTTAGTCCATTATTTACTCACTGAATTGACGATGTATTTTTCCGTTATTTTCCTATCATGACAAAGGAGCACGTGGCGGGTGTGACCGGTCGGCAGGGGATGCTCACTCCTCCATGTCACCTGATCCCACCTCTGACGTGTTGGAGGTCCGTGTTAGCTCTGCTCCTATTTTGTATTGTTTTATGGACTTTTGAGCTTCGATACTGTACGTTATCTTTATATGTTTTACATAAGTATAAATTTCACACATTAATGTGTCTCAAAATGATTTGTCTGTCAGATAGCTCCTAACAATAGTACATAAATGTACACAACGCCACAATAACAAGTCGTGTAATACCAAGACTGAAGAGATAAGTTACGTGCTAAAATTATGATGAATGTCTATATTTTCTTAACTACATATTTTCCGGCAGGCTTGAAATAACGGACATGTTTTGCAAGCTTGCCGGAAAGGCCCGATGAGCAACCTAATTAAAATAAGATGTTCCGCTTCCACTTCTTTTAAATGTTTTCTTATGTGCTTGAGAAACGGTAAGGGATATTTAATTTTGTGAGAATGCAGAAATAAATGATAATTTTAATTAAATTGTTTCGAGATGACGCTTCAAATCAGTACCATGCTGGAATGTTTCAAACTTTGTCTCATTTTTTCTACTGAGCTCTTTTTTTCGCCTCAAAATGGAAAATACGGTGAACTACAGAATGCGCACTCAAGGTCACCACGGTGTCATCCTATGAACTCATTGATTCAGCAACTTGAGCTAATGGTTCAGATATTTCATGAATTTTATGATAATTATAGCACTGGCTCAGTTATCTTTTTAGAAGATAAGATTGTTCCTTTGATGGACAAATGATACGTTTCTCAATGATATATATTTTTCCCCAAAGGTTAAAATGTCATTGAGGTATTGCTGCTTTAATATGTTTACTCACAAAAAATTGAGGTACCTTACCAGACACTTGTGTAGCAGAGGATAGTGTTTTTTATAAATCCTTTTGGGAGGAAACTTAATTTTTCTAAAATTAGATATTTTAGTGTATCAGTTTATGAAAAGCGATCATGAACTGGCACTGGTTTAGAAATCAGAATGTAATTAAAATTTTGAATGTTTGTCAAACATGTCAAAAATTTACAAAACAGATATTTGATCGAGGAACATATCGTCTGACCTTAAAGCAAAGGCTGACGATCATCCCCTGATCGAAACAGGTAAATGATCAACAATATACATTTATTTATACATTCTCACAATGTGTTAGGTAATATTTTTATTTCTTTTCTCTAGGATCTACTGAATACCATATGACGAAAATACTACATCCTTAACTTTAATCTCAAGGTTTTATTTCTAGTTGACTTTTTGCTGTTTGCTGTTGTTTGCTTTAAGATATCGTACAATTAAATAATGACTTATTGCATGCTTTCAACTTTTAAGTGAAGTTTATTTTCAAATTTTCAGCTTGCATAAACCAGCATGGCGATAATTGTGAGGCAGAGACAGCGATACATCATTGCCGCAATAGCAGCTTCGAGTTTGCTTCTCTTCTGGATTTATGTTTTGCTAAAGGAACCAGAGGAACTCAATGAACAAAAACCAGATGACTTTAGCGTAACTATTAACTTAAATGCATACCCTGTCATCAAATTAGACGATTTTCTCCTGCCTCCATCTCCCAAACAAGGACGCCATCCAAACCCGGACCGGAAGTTCTCCCAAGCAGGACAGGATGAAGCGGTCTACAAAATTTTCCCCAAATCTCTAGGATTCTTTGTAGACATTGGTGCAAACGATGGTCTGTACTTGTCAAACACAATATGGTTAGAACGAAAACACTGGTGGACCGGGCTATTAATTGAAGCCAATCCAGGACTTTGTAAACATATCGACGATCTCAAACGCCATGCTTGGAGACTGTGTGCATGCATATCTAACAAAGTGAAGCGTGCTACGTTCGTACGAGCTGACGGTGTAGGCGGAGTAGAAGGGAACTTGGACTCTGATCACAAAAAACAATTCAATGTCACAAGAAAGGTTGAGGTGCCGTGCTTCAGCATGGCAGAAGTTTTGGACAGAATCAATGTCCACCATATTGATTTTTATTCACTAGACGTGGAAGGAGCAGAAATGGTCATTTTAGAATCCATGAGAGAAGAACTTTCTTCAGGCAAAATGACTGTAGATGTTTGGTCCATAGAGTACCGTGTCTGGGACGGAAAGCAAGTTGTGCTGCATAAATCTATGGAAAATTTAAAGGCTCTCCGAAAATTTTTCAAAGAAGTTGGTGGTTATGTTGAGCATTCACACTTATCTAATGACAAAAACAATGCCGTTGGTTATGCTCTGGATGTTATTTTTGTGAATGTAAAAACTTATTGTAAACATTATAAAATTCTTCCAAACGGAGAACCATGTTGATTTTATAAAAGTTCTTAGGTTTCAAGAAACCTTTCACGGCTAAAATGTTACTGAGGCTTCACGCTTACGCCATATCGTGAGTCCTCATTCATGAGAGTGATGGCAGTAAATGATCTACAACATCTATTGCGTGCTTTTGTGAAAATGTCAGTTTGTAAGGAAATATTTTCAAATCTGTGTAGTGTGTTGAATGTTTCATATTAAATATGAAAAAGGAATAAATGATTCTCTTTAAAATGATCTTAACTCTTTATACAACCATTGCCCATGATAAATGAAAATCCAGGCCTTTTGATATCACTGGCTGCTGCTTTTTCAATAAAAATGGAACTTGTAAATTTACTTATCTTGTCATTGGTCATTAGTAAAACTATTTTGTTAAAGAAACATTCTGATTGTTACACAAGTAATCTGAAGTTGTTAGTAAAAAAAATTCTGGAGTTCACATTGACCACATTTATGTGTTTTGGGGGGAACAGGACTTCCAATAATCTGTTGGAATTCCCATGGATACCAATTGTACCCCTCTATAAGCAGACTTATTTTTGTATTCATATGAAGCAGAATCGATTCAAAATTTTATACATTAGAAAAAGAAAACACTTGCTGTGGCCTTGAATTCGACATTAAGGGGCAATATCCCTCTGCTCCAAATTTCACGACTTTTTTTTGAAAAATCCCAAAGATTGATTTTCAGCAACAACTATAGCATTAAATTCAAATGGAAAATAGTTTGAAGTATGAAGCATTGCTTACTTTTCCAGAAATGAATAATATGTCAAATCATGATGTGAAGAAAATTTGATATGGTAAATAGAAAGATAAATTATTTTTTATCTCACAATTAAATTAGAAATATGAGGTATATATGAAAATAAAATTTACTCCCATACCTATCTAATTCCCATTAGAAAACATACTGAAGAGTTGCTTTTTAAATCAGAATATCAACTTGTTTTATGTGCATGTAAAATAACACGCATCCATAAACAAGAGTTATCGTTCCATTATCGCCCTTGAAAATATTTTTTAATGAAATACGAGGGTTGTCCCAAAACGTCGTAGACAATGGTAATAACTTTTTTAACACGCACCCAATACTAATCAAATTTTGCAAAGACAAAATACATTCAATGTTCTTTAAAATTGTGAATTCTTAAATATGTATCTTTCATATTAATTATATTGGGACGATTTATATGAAGATCGATATGGTCTGTCGGCGCACGACCAAAATTTGGAATAATTTACGCATATAACTTTTACATTTGTTTTTATTTCTTTGGCACTATGTAAAAGATTGAACTAAAATTTAAATCACTGAAACCAGAATCAAAATCTTAATAATATGTCAAATTTTCATATAAATAGCATTAGAAACAGACGACTGGTGGCATGATTTTCAAAGTGTTGTTCGAATTGAGATTGATGAAAATGACGTCGTCGAACGCGTACGCGGCGTACGGAAATGTAATAAATTGTGTTTGGCATCCTTTATATTCATCAGAGACGGGAAAAAGAGTACAGAAAGGACACTACACATTATATTTTAAAAGAAAAGTTGTTTTTTAATAGTATGAGATTCAAAGATAGTTTTTCCTCTATATCGAAAAAAATAATTATTGTATGTAAAGTAGAGTACTGATCGTTTAACGCAGACATTTGCGGGGAACATTCTGGGCCATGAACGTCGTCAAACAAGGTGCATTCTCTGCTGTCTAAAATGCAAGGTGATCTTTCAACTAATTTAATTGTCCCCCGCTTGAAAAGTGGGGGATATTAATTTGGGTTTGTCCGTCCGTCCGTCTTTCTGTCTGTCTGTAACGCTTTCGTTTCCACACGATATCTCGAGAACCCTTTGAGCTTTTGCAATGAAATTTAGCATAGCAACTCCCTATGGACTAAAGAAGACCCCTATTGATTTTGAGGTCAAAAGGTCAAAGGTCAAGGTCATAAATAAGCAAATTCTGTCTGTTAAAACACTTTCAGTGTCCAGTGTATTTATCTCGAACCATTTGAGCTATTGCAATGAAATTTTATATATCAACTCCCTGTGGCCTAATGAAGACCCCTATTGATTTTGATGTCAAAAGGTCAAAGTTCAAGGTCGTAAATTTATACATTCTGTCTGTGTGTAATACTATCATTTCCGGGCGATATTTCAAGAAGATTTTGAGCTTATGCAATGTAATTTTATACCAAAACTCCCTAGGACGTCTCTCGCCCCTTTCAAAGTGCCCCGCCCCGTTTGTTTTATTAGTATTTATAGTATTACATGTCGCTATTTTTAGCGCAGGGGCATGAGGAGAGTTATTGCATATAAAACAGGTTCTCGGCGGACTTTATGTTCTTATTACATCTATTAGAACTGTTTAATAAAGGCTAAATAAATCAAACACCATGGATTGTGTGAAATTTTGAGAATACCGAACATGAAAACATGAATATATACATGTATGTGACTTCAGTTCTGCATATACTTCACGTCGTGTTAAGCGATTTCGTGGTCTAGTGGTTATGTCTCTCGCTTCGAATGTGAGATGTCCCGGGATCGAACCTCGGTCGATCCTTTTATTTATTTTTTTTTTTTTTAAATACTTTTTTTTTTACTAAATGATAGTATTCAGCATGTGAAATGAAAAATTTATGAGGTTATAAAATCATCATTACAGTGTGATAAACATTCCATATAAAAAAATCTTCTATACACATGATAAAGAATAAGCAATCAAATCTTTATATGCATATTGACATACATGTATTTTATTTGCTTCAGTATACATGTATACATTTTTAAAATAATTCTACAAATTCAGTCAGGGGGAGCCGACTTTTTTTCCCTAAGCGGGGGACACGAATTCTCTGAATTAGCTTGTTTTGACTAAAATTTGAATCTACTTAAGAAAACAGAAAGTAGTGAATTAAAATTATTTCCTTAGTCAAGAGTGGTTTTTCACTATAAAAAATATTCATATGGATGTTAATAGCCTCGTGTTGCAGAAAAAGGGACCATGACGTTATGAGAGACGTAAATTACACATTCTTTCGTGCGCCGATGTACACTTACATGGTTTCTTTATTTTTTCATTATTTTCTTATTAAATGTGGTATCGTCATGAAACTTAAAATAGATGATCATAGAATGTTACTCTTTGCTATGAAAACAAGATAAATTTGATTTAGCAAGCAGAAAATAAACTATGTTCCCTGTCTACGACTTTTTGGGACAACCCTCGTATATTAATTAAATGTTAAAAAACAATTCAGCATCTGAAATTTCTGTACAATTAAATGACTTATACGTTAAGAGATAGAAATTTCTCAATTTACACCGTTTAAAGGAACTGAGTATAAATGTTTTAGGTAAACTATTATAAATAATTAATAAATATACAGGGTGTTTCAGCAAACATGTCCCGACTTTGCGGTTTCAATATAAATTTAGACAGTGTTAACGAATTAATTTTTTTGCAAAAATGAAAACCACTTAACCAAACAATTTTATCAATATGAAAGTTGAAGTAATTCTGATTCAATTATTTTTTAAAGAGGCATTTTTTAAGCTTGAACATCTGCAGCAATTTTCAATTCAACGTCATTTTTATTGGTTCTAAAAAGGCACAATATAGCAGTCAGCATCCTCATTTTGTCTCTGAAGTCCTTTATGACATATATTTGGACATTTGTAATGAAAAGTCTGTTTACTAGAAAGATGGCTTTCATATGAGTACTTTTTTCAAAATGTTATGCACTAATATTGATGATTTTGGAGATTTTCTGTTAGTATTGTTTAGTTTATAAACATCCATAGATCCATTTCTGAACAAAAAACCCTCACAAACTAATTCTTGAAGATGTAATTAAAAATGTATTGACTTAATTTTATATTGATTATATCACAATGATATTGCAAGAGAATGGGTTTTAAGATACAGTTATCATTTTATAAATATTTTATTATTGTGCAAAAATATAGACATCAAAAGTCGGGACATGTTTGTTGAAACACCCTGTACTAGCAATAGAAACTAGAAATCAACATCAGTACGATAGAACAGGTTTGATTAAGTTGACTATAAAATGGTCCTTGTAAATAAAATTTGTAAACTCTGACATGACAATTCACCGAATTTCATGAATAAATGACTGCAGAGAGTTATCTCTCTTATCAGAGGGATATTCCACCTTAAGGTAATTCCACCCTCCTGTGATGTCATAGGTTTTTGCAAAAAACTGTAATTAATTTAAATTCATACTTAATAGAACAATATCTTTTGGAAGAATGCTTTACATTAGGTGTAATGATAAATATTGTTAAGTTAAAGAATTTTAAAAATGCATAATTTCTTTATTTAATCAATTATTCAATCATTAAAAAATGTTGACAAGGGCAATAACTCCTTCTATGGTCTCTTCATTCAGGCATTTGCTTTATTGTACTTCTAATGTAAAATAGTTTCCCTGATATTCACAATTCAAAAGTATCTTATAAGTAAGAAGCATTCAGCATAAGAATTATGCATTTTAACCAGTTTTTACATATTTTTCATAATACTGTTTACAAAAAATGTGCGATTTTTTGTGTTGACATACACTTTTATTTATTTATGTTTCGCATCTTAAATGATATGGTGATCTATACATTTTTTTTTTTACAATATTTGGAAAATTTAAAGTACATATCAAATGAAAGTAAATGCAGTTTTTGTACTTTGAACCATTAAAATTGTGAGGGTGGGAACACCTTAAGTTCTACATCGACGACGTATTATCAATAAACAATATAGTTATTTCCAACGATAGTTATTTCCATTCAAGATTATGTCAACACGATATATACCGGTGATCTTGAAATAAAAAGATACCACAGTGTCTGACAAATATGTTTCCTATTCGGATATTTTACAAGAAAAAGCCGTTAATGGTAACCTAACAACCCAGCTTTATGGTCAACTTCCCTTACTTATGCAGTAATATACATTGTATCTTCATCACCTGCATACGGAGTTTGTATCTCTCAGTTGATCCGATACGGGAGAACATGCTTCACGTATGAACAATTTCTAAAACAAGGTAAGTTAGATGAAGCTGATGAAGCAAGAATACTCAGCAGCCTCGTTTAAAGTCATCATTTTGTAAGTTCTATGGTCTATACAATTACTTTGTCAGCAAATACAATTTATCATTGAGTCAAATACTGACTGACGCTTTTCACACTAATTGTTAGGCCATATACTGTACACACTCAGATGCTTACCGATTTTTAAACAAATATTTACACCCCCTGGACATAATAAGGAGCACAAGGCACGGCACCTGATCCCACCTCTGATGTTTTTGATGTCCGCATGGTCCGTGTTTGCCCCGCTCCTATTTTGTATTATTATACCTCATTATAAATATTCTAAACAACGCGTTATCTGATTGGTTCTAAGTTATCACGTGATCGGGCCGTAAAACTTCATATTTCCCGGCCATCGGCTACTCCACTGCGTTCCGGTGAAGCATGAAGCGGTTCGAGGACTTATGTACTAAGGCTCACTCGGAGATCCTCGGATGACTCGTACCTCGCACATAACCTCGGACGTCAACGGTGATCTACCATCTTGCTGATTCAGTCATGTGATCTTATTTGAATTTCTTTCAGATGTCATACTTTTGAGATCGGAGTTATTTTTTGGCACACTCAACAGTTTCTTCTTGCTTTCAAAGCCTTTTAACATGAGGATGTAATCAAAACCTGTTTACGATAAAGAATTGCACAAATTAAGAATCATTTTCGAAGAACGTTATGCAGAGCGAAATATGAAATGAGTGATAAGGCAGTTTCCGGCGGAGAAATGTAAGGATCTTTTGCGTATTCCTCCACCAATCACATCCGAGGTTTGAATTTTTAGCGTAGTGGATATTGGTTTATAAATATGTATATGCTATATATGTCGGCACGCTTTTCATATATTAAAAAAAAAAATAAAGTGCATTTTCACAAAAATTATCTTTCGTTTAAAGAAAAAACTCTGTGAGTATATAGACGTCACCTGGTTTACGTCATAAAATTGATGATAATGTGTTGACCAAAGGGTTTTATAGTAACCCTAAAAAATGAAAGTTTTGCTTGTTTCATAATAAACAATTCATTGCATGAATTTCAAACAGAAATGTAATTAATGAAATATTTTTCATATTCCCCTGGGCAAAATGAGATTTTACTTCATGCAATTTTGAACATATTTCCCTCACTATCATGCAATAAATGTATAATGTTTAATGGACCTTCGAGTTCGAATACTATTCGTTAGTTCTGTATATTTCATTTATATGTCGACACTATTATGTCCAAGTGAGCTTAAGTCAAATTTTGCAAATTAACTCCGAAACGGGTGCACCCGAGTTCTTACTTACTCCTCTAACAAGAAACAATATATATACAAGGTGATTGATGTTCGTAAAATATATTTCGATTTCACTAGCATAGTTAGCATCCTACATTAATTCAAAAATCTGCTATGATTTTCTACAAGTTGATCTTTTTAAAAAGATAGGTGAGCGCTATCCGTTAAATTGTATCCCTTTTCTAATCAATTAAAGCTATAACGTTTTGTGATTTAAATCAATATACAAAAGCTAATTTTTACACATATACTTGGATATTGGTTTATAAATATGTACATGCATATATATGTATCTTATTGATATTTAAAAAAAAATTATAGTGCATTTTTACACAAATCAATAGGGTTTATAAACCAAGACTCAAGTAAACCTGTGAGTTTTATTTTTACCCCTTCCAACCCCTTTCTCCCCAAAAATAAATTTATAAGTAAAATGTGCATATTCGCTGCTTTGATCCTTCATGGAATTGAAAAAAGAGCATCCGAAGTACAATATCCATAACATAGTTTAACAAATTTCACAAGAAATGTCAATTAATGAAATTGTTATTTTTCAAGTATTGACAAAAAAGGGGTGAGGTGGAGATGTAAATCTACTTCATGCAGGATTTTGAACAAAGTATTTATTCTGTCTATAAGCCTGTGGGCTATCAGTACATGTAGAAACTACAATACACATGTATATTTCCTGTCGGTAGCAGGGGCGTAGCAACAGGGGGGCTGCCCCCCCCCCCACTTTTTTTCCCAACCTTACTTATACTATAGGAAATGTTAATGGAAAGCCTGGTTTCCCCCCCCCCGCTTTAGTGATGTACAAAATGTAGTATTAAATTGGTACTGAAAGTAGTTGACATAGAAAAAGTTTACCTACCCCCCCCCCCCCCCTCCCACGAAATAGGATTTTTTTTCGACTTTGGGCAACTTTCCTTTTTTTTTTTTGCTTGTCAACTTTTTTCAGGTAAGTACAAAAAAAAAATTTTTCTGGCTGGCCCCCCCACTTTCAAAAACGATGCTACGCGCCTGGGTAGTGATAACTATAAATTCAATTCCCAGCACTTGCGTGGGATTTCATCTACACTGTAGTTTTACCAGGCAAAAGACGTTAATGGTGACCTAACAACCAAACTTTATGATTTCCTTACTTATGCAGCAATATACCCCTTATCACCTGCTTATCTCAGTTGATTTGATACACAAGACCATGATCTACGTATGAACAATGTCTAAAACGAGGTAAGTTATTGACAAAGACGTTGATGAAACAAGAATTAACAGTCTCGTTTTAAAATATCATTTTGTGACCCTGTTAGCAAATACAATATATCATTAATTCAAACTCAGACTGATGTTTTTCATATTTATTGTTAGACCATTATTTACACACTGATTTTCGACGGATTTTTGCGTTATTTCCCGATGATGACAAGGAGCACACGACGGGAGTGACCGATTGTTAGGGGGTGCTCATTCCACCATGGCACTTGATGTTTGAATTTCCTTTTGAGCTCAGATACTGTTCGTTATTGACATATATTTCAGTGCCATAGTTTGATATGATATTTTACCGAAGTCTTGCTGAAGCCGGATATTAAAGAATTTTTAGAAGAATCATATGATATCATTTAATGGTAAAACTGACAAGCAAATTATCACTGGAGGAAGTAATCACGTTTGTTTTTGTGCACTTTTCAATATTACATGTATTTCTTGTTTGAAAACAACCATTGAAAGATATATGCAGTACAAGCGTCATGGAAGTGAACGGTTATTTTAAAAATTTTGAAATAAAAAAATAGAATGGAGATATTTTTATATATGACGTTTAACCTGAATTTTTGAAACACTGATGTCCCCTTATGGCAGCTTACGGCAAGAATTAAAGTTTTTCAAACGAATCAAACTCTAAGGTTAAGCTCAAGAGATCATACGTGTTATACCTCACAAAAAGGACTTGTCTCAATGAATATACCTGCATGCAAAATACTAGTATGAAAGTCAAAACACATGCCGTTCAAAGAATATTAAGATGGCCAATGTTTTATATAAGTAGGTCAAACACCAAGGTTAAAGTCAATAGATCAAAAATTATGATACCAAGGGGAAAGTCTTATCACAAGAATTTCACGTGTGAAATATAAAACCTATAGTTAAAATGACTCAAAAGTTAGGGTCTAATAAAATGTGTGGTTTTTTTTTCAATAAGTTAGTCAAAGTCCAAGGTTAAGGTCAAAGGAACAAAATTGTTGAAATCCTAAGGAAGGTCTAGTCACACGAAATACACCTGTGAAATATGAAAGACCTTGCACCAACTGTTCAAAGTTATGACAAAGGTTAAAGTGGGTAAAGCTCTAAGATCAAAGTCAATAGGTGAAATATGTTGGTACCAAAAGAAAGGTCTTATCACAAAAAGCATATGAAAATAAAATATGAAAGGAATATAGCTCCATTCAATAAAAAGTGATGGACAAGGTGAAAGTTCTTGCTGATAAACAGGCATACAAAACCTACACATAAACAACCTATACAATCCAAATCGTTCATAATGGTGGCATAAAATCTTTTTTATGCGCCCGGGTCGATAGATCTTGGGCGTATATTGTTTTTGTCCTGTCTGTCTGTCTGTCTTTTTGTCTGGCTGTCTGCAAACTTTAACCTTCGCCATAACTTTTGAACTACGAAAGCTAGAGACTTCATATTTGGTATACCTACCAAAACAAAGCTCTTTCAAATGACACCAAGGTCAATGACCTTGTGACCTTGACTGTGACCTATATGCTAAAATAGCTTTTTTGAACCTTCATCATTATTTTGAACCATGAAAGATAGAGACTTCATAGTTGGTATGCATGCTCCACTAATCAAGTTCTTTCAAATGATACCAAGGTCAATGACCTTGTGACCTTGACTGTGAACTATATGCTAAAAATAGCTTTTTGCTTATCGTCTGATATGCTTATCAATTAAACAAACAAACACACAAACAGACTTTCTCTTCACAAGAAAAACATTCTTTTGATGCAGACTATTCAGTATTTGGAGAAACTCAAGAAAATAATGTTTGTTTTATTTCTGTAACTTGATATGAATAACCATGAGTGGGTTGCATGGATTCCTGAAATTTAATTCACACGAACTATTTAAATTTGAAAAAATAATGAAAAGCCATAGCATAGCTCCAACCAGTCTAGCTGCAGAACTGTAGCTCTCCGAAAACATATCTATTGATAGACCGGTCTATCAACATATATTTTCGGAGAGCTACAGTTCTGCAGCTACAACCAGTCAAATATTATGGCAAGGGTTATTTTTTTGCAGACAAATGAAAAAGACGGGCAAAACCTCTGTACCCCGAATCTTGAACTTCGATTACGGGGGGCAAAAAGTAGAATTTTCTTTGTTTCGTATTTTTTTATTTCAATTAATTGTGAAAAATTTTCATAAATATTACTTTCTTTTTAAAAGTCTACCTTCTCTTCTTGAAATAATTTATTTATTACACGTAACAGCAAATCTTAAACTCCTTTAAGGTCAAGATCTAGTAAATAACTTTAGACTAATTTTTTGGTGCTGGATCCATAATGAAGTCATAATCAATTTCAACTTTCTTTTTCCCGTACTTTACGGCTTTAGCAGAATTATGTAGAAAATATGGTATTTTCATGACATTCAATTTGAAATCATATGAAAAGTAAACCGGATACCTAAATTAAATTTGATATTGATTTAAAGAAGAGGCCATGAACATACTAATTACCGTTTTCTGAGAAACTGTAGGCAATCTGAATACATTTCCTCTGTCGAATATAAAAAAAACTCCCATATTCATGACTGGTTTTCTTAATTTTTCATTGAAAATGACAGTTTAAAATATAGTTTTTAATCTTGTTTACCTACAAATTATACATCGAAACACCTTATTTGACCAAGCTAAAGTTGTAAAGCATCAATAAAGGAATTCATTTCTCAAATTTGATAAATCTGTAGGCACCTTTCATTTACTAGATCTTGACCTTAAAATATCTTATTTGCATTCACATAAAATCATTTTACATTTTATAGATAATCAATATCGATTTGACCTCTGATGAAATTCTTTGAGATCGGGATCGGAAGCCCGTTGATTGTGACGTCACAGGTGTGTTGCCGGGAAGCTGGAAAATTGGTAAGCATTGAAACTTGGACAATCAGAATGTTTATGGTTATTATGCATGGATGAAAGTGAAATGTTTGAAATATCCCTTAAAATGTAGTAAATGATTCTATGTGAACATTTTTACATTGTGGGGTAAAGCCCTTGTGCACAATTTCAAACTCTTGGTATCTTGCTCCAGCTCCATCGACCGTCGGCATTAAACATTTGCAAATTTATCTCATATCTGCTATAATCTTTAAAAAAGCAGCTACACTTTCTGCTTAATGTAATGCATACAGCATTAAAACAAATTATAGCCTCTCTATTTTTTTGGGGGGGGGGGGGGGGGGGGGGGTTATTTTGCAACGAATCTTATCTGCATATGTAGTAGTTCATTCGTAAAACTAGTCTGTATGGTTTTGTGATCTTAAGATAGATTAATATTGATGCTTTGAGGTATGATTTTATAAAGTTTTGAATCTTTCTCGAATTAACTGTAACAAGCTAAGCAAATTGATCAGTCCAGTCAAATACGAAAATTCGTAATATTACGAAAAAACGTAAGATTACGAAAAAGCGTAATATTACAAGTTATCGTAATATAAAACTTATATTACAATTTTTCGTAATGTAGTTAAATTATGAATAAGCGTAATATAGCAGATTGTAAGAGACTATATTACGAGTTTTTGTAATCCAAGACAAATTCAAGCATTGCAAGAAATTGAGTGGAGGGTATTTTTTCGTAATATTATGAATTTTCGTATTGGACTGGACTGTTGATGGGGACATTGATTTAAAGTCAGCAGGTGTTGGTTTTTAATCCCCCTCAGTTTCTGACAATTTTTTTATAAAAAATAAGTGTTATGGATTTGGCCATGGATATACTTGTAACCTGACCAATGTCTTGGTTGGTTGAGCACCTGACTAGTGATACAGACTACCCCTGGATTTGCAGCTGTAAGTCCTGCATGAGCAATAAGAACTTAGGTAGTGTCTTCAAGGACTTTTTTAAGAAGGAAGGAATGTCATTGTTTGGGCCATGGATGTTGGCCTAGATGGCTCACCTGGTAGAGCACCTGTATTGTAATACAGGAGTCCTGGGTTCTATAACTGGTTCAGCCTTGCATTTTCTTCTTCCCAATGAAAGTGACATATTCTGTGGAAAAAAATTGTTGAGTTGCCGGTCTTTCACATCATGCACTTTTTGGAAAGAAAAAGGTGAAGATATCAAACAGAGATCAATCTATTAAAAATCTACATTTAAAAAAAAAAGATTATACATCATTTTCAATATTTCTCTTATAAATATAAAAAAAAAAATTAAAACAGATTTCCAATTATCTTAAGATTATATTAATATACATCATTTTCAATATTTCTCTTATCAATATTTGAAAAAAATTAAAATAGATTTCCAAGTAGTAGCCCATAGTGTATTTTAACTCATTCAACATTTAGTAAAATAAACAGAAATCTTATGTCTGTCTTCCATTTTTTTCCCTTCTCTTTTGCATTACATTTTTTTTTATTAGCAGAGTGGTGAATATGTAGCTCAGTTTCAAAGCAGTGTGGCCCAAGGGTCATCATTTGAAATATTCCCCATCCTTAACTGATTATATAATAATTTATTTGAACTAATAATCCATATTTAATGGATAAGAATGAGACTTTGAACTTACAGAGAATGCTTTTTTGGCAGGATAAGAAAGTTCATTTTGGATTAGCAGACCTAACCAGACTTTTACCTTATAGTCATGTTCATTAAAATGTGTTAGAGGTCTAAGACTAATCCTCGGTTTGGCACACAAGTTTATATAATCTGTCAGATTTTAATTGTAGGTCACTGTGTTGCAATGGAGTGGAGAGTTTAAATTTTGTGGCTTGATTTGAGAAGGAAAGGTAAGGCAAGAACAGATTTTCAAAAAAATTAGTTGATGATTGAAAAAAAAAAGTTACGATAATTTTTTATATTTTAGGTAGGGAAAGCATTGATTTTATTAAGTGTTTCGTCATTTTCTTGATGTTAAATGAACATTTTTAGAGAGTAAAAATGAACTCTTACACACACAAAATTTGAATAAGCAGGAACTTTGTTGAAGAGAAAAATAGTTTTGTAAAATGGAAATTATTTGTAATTTTTTTTTTTTTTTTTGGAAAGGTATGAATTCTGAAGATGTGCATTATATTGGTCATTATCAAAGTAGTGCAAGTTATAATTTTTTCCTTATTGCTTGATTAAGGTAAAAGTTTGTTCTGGTTGTTTCATAGGACTACCAAGCATAAAGTAGATTATATCCCTTGACCATAACATACTGTATAAGGAAAATTTTAAGTAAAGATTCAATGTTGGCAAATTATAAGCAAGGCTGTGTATTAAGATGATGCAGTGTTTATTTTTAGTCCCTTCCAGGTTAAAGGTCAGGATGCTGGAGGAGGAGGATCGATGGGATAAACTTAAGAGCTGGGCCAATGTACAGCACGACATCCAGACCCGCCTACAGGCCCCCGACAAGTTTGATCAGAGTGTCTCACTCCACCATGGTCCACAGGTATAGTTAAGGTTTATTGACCCTTTAGTAAGAGACGTAACTCTCATGTCATTAAAAAATTTAAAATACCATTACTTCTAAGTTCTAAATAATTGTCAATTAAAAAGCTATTTCATGTCAAATATTGCTAACAAAGTATTCTGAAAAAGCTTTTTGTGAATTTTAAGCTTTCTTTGTTTGAAAAAAATTGTATATGCTTTAATGTAAAATTTGTTAAGTGTGATCAAAGAGATGTTGATTCCTAAACCAAGGCAGGTATTTTAGTTTATTTATTTTAACATCACACTTATGTGTAAATGCATCGTTAATGAAGATAAATCTTTGCAGTTGTATCACACCCTTCGGCATCCTTCTCACATTAAGTGTATGACACACTTTACCAGTAATGTTGGGGAGAACTTTGTGACCCATTATAGAATCGGGACAATGGACCACTTCTCTGTCTGGAACATGGAGTCTAGGGACCGAGATGCAGCATGTAACCAAAGAAGGTACGACTCCAGAATAGGATTAAAACTGTATTTTAATAGTCGAGGGCAAGCCTGTTGTGAAAAAGGAATCCTAACATTATTATAGTTCAAGTTTTCTTGAACACTTATATATATAAAAACAGTTCAACAGTCTTGCTATGTGCAAGATGTGAAAGTGCTTTGTATTTTATTTTGAAAATATATAAAGGGTACAATTTTTAATTTTCTTTTCAACTTTGTTACACAACGGACACCTACTGATGTGGGATGGTTACCACTGCAATGTCATGGAGCACTCTACAAGTCACTTTTTTGAATAACATTAATATAATGTTTTAATTCTGCATATTAATGCTTACTAGTATTTCTATTAATTCAATCTGATAACATTTAAAAACAGAATAAGACAGGATTGAATGATATTTATAGGTTCAACATTGATGCTGAGGTCACGACCCTGATGTTTGTTCCTAAGCACAGAGTTTACCTGGGATTTGGGTCAGATTTAGTAATGAGGGTCTACACGGATGCTATGAGTGGCTGCAAGAACGTGGGGTCAATTCCATGTGATACCACCATCTTATGGTAAGTTCTTTTAGTTTATTCAACTTATATGGCTCATGTTAGAGATTGTTCATATACACATAGTATCTTTACTCTTATTATTTTTTTGGCTCAATTACACACTTTTTCAACTACAGTTAGAACTGCATGG
This sequence comes from Saccostrea cuccullata, assembly GCF_032062105.1. Classification (NCBI taxonomy): domain Eukaryota; kingdom Metazoa; phylum Mollusca; class Bivalvia; order Ostreida; family Ostreidae; genus Saccostrea; species Saccostrea cuccullata. The sequence goes on along the minus strand of NW_026923710.1, from coordinate 35,926 downwards.
TCTTAATTTTATAAGTCAAAATACAAAATAAATTGAATTTAAAAAATTGCTTTATTTTTAAGAAATTGCAAATGTATATTGAGAAATCTTCACATTTTTGATTAAGATGATTATGGTTGTCTGGATTTACAAGTTTGAAGTATAACTTAGGTCTTCCCTTGACTATTCCGATTTCTCTGCCATTTCAGCATGTCCTACAACAAAGACACAGATGAGGTTTATGCAGGGGGGATAGGTGTTCTAGAGAAGTGGAAGTTTTCTGGGTCTGAGGTAAACATGCAATCTTTTTTCAGCTTTTTGAATATGTCATACTCTGTAATTAGGGTGTTTGACTGATGTTTTTATTTTTAGCACTCAGCGGTTGCTCAGAGGGGAGAGATGTTTGAGACGGAATTAAGATCAGATGAGGTAATCCGTCTTTTCACAAAATCATTTTTAATAATTACATTTCATTACTGTTAAATTCATTATAGTTATAAAGAAAAGGGTATTTATTTACAAACAACTTTTGAAATGTAAAGACATATTTATAATCTCTTCAAAAGCTTGAAACATGCATAAATTTTCACATATATGTATTTGTTATGTTTTGAAACAGTGGGTGATAGATATCAAGGTGGATCCTAGGAATAAACAGATGTTGGCTTTAACCCATGATGGAATATATGTTGTCAGTTTTGTGGTAAGGTCCTGAGTTTCAGCACAAATGAATTTTTATTTATTGATAAAATAAAGATTCACAGTACAATTAAACTTTTTTTGCAGAGTATGAAACAGACACATTTACTGCAAAACAGACATGAGGGCTCACTCAGATGGTAAGATAAGTTCCTGGAATGTGAAAAAAGAATATTATAAGCTAACTTTTCTTTTGTGAGAAATATCCATAAGTTTTGCTTCTAAATGCTTTTATTTACTGTTTTCTTAAACAAATCATTGATATTCAGAATTGCATTTATGTAGAATACTTTGTCAGCCTCCAAGATTAATTGAATGCATATTAATTTCAAAATGACAAATAGGAAACAAAATTTGCTGCAAATAATAATGAGTTTACGATGCTTCATTTCTTATTGTGAATTGTTGATAAATTAAATCAACAGTATTCTACATGTATGAAGGCACAGGTACTATGGTGACTTACTATATGGCCATTTTGTCCTTTTCAGCTGTTCGTTCTACAAACAGAGGGAGTACTTTATAACGGGTGGTGGCGATGGACAGGTCAAGGTCAGAGTTTTATGACATATTTAGTGTGCAGACATAAAATAGTGGAGTTAGATATAGTTTCATGCCCTTTAGGTTTCTGGTAGATTGTCATCATGCTGAAGGAATGAAATATTTTTTTTTAGTTGTTATATGTTTTTGAGATTTGAAATATTGTTGTAATTTGTCCTTTACTACAGGTATGGAATGCAGTGGTGTTCACACAGGTCCACGTGTTCTATGGTCATCGTGGACCAATCACAGGGCTCCAGGTCCACAGTACTGACCCACTGCTCTTCTCCAGCTCCATGGATGGCACAGTACAAATATGGAGGATGGACAACTTTAGCAAAGTACGGAAGTTGTCTCAATTTGATAGAATTCTTGTGTTCTAAGAAACTTTTTTAATTTAAGCAAGAAAATTTGTGAACAAAATTTGAATGAAACTTCTAAATTTGTATTGATGAATATCCTTAGACCTTGGAGGTTAAACTCTTTTTGTCAAATTTTGCTCTCCAGTTCATGCGGGTTGACTTAGGAGATGGTATTCATCAGATGAAATTATTGGGGGATGAAGAATTTTTCTGTCAAACAGAGAAGGAAATAAGAATTTACAATCTGAATCAGGTGTGTGAGAAATATATTGTCTAAATATTAATCATAATTTAGTTGAATTTGTCACAGAAATCCAAGAACTGTTTTAAAGCTTATATAACATTTTTCATATTTTATTTTTCTATTAGATTTTTAATTATTTTCTTTTCAGTTTTACACCCTGTTTGCTCCTGTAGAGTCAACCGTTTTCAAACTTCAGTTGTATCCTAGTGTTCATGGCCGTGCCAGTCGAGTCCTGTGTTCTACAGAGGTAAAACAATACTTGAAGATGAAATAAAGCAGGAGAGTCTGAGTTCCTGTGATATGAAATCTTGAATTAAGGACCTAGCCTTTATTTTATTGAAATGTTGTCTCTCCTCTGTTGTATTGAGATGTTGTCTCTCCTCTGTTGTAGGATGGGTCAGTCAGATTTTTCTCCCCTGTCACTGGAGCCACAATCACGATTGTCTATCCAATGCCAACTTTCCAGGTCAGTGTTTCACCTCAGTCTGCAGAAATTTGATTTAAAAGCAATAGAATCATTTACTAGTGCCTGTTTATGGAAAACTGAATTTCAGAAAAATGAATGTGGAACTGTAATTCTTGTTTTTTTTGACAGGTTTTGACTTCCTTTGCATACAACAGAGATAAGGAGAAGTTACTGACCATCCTACAGAATGGAGATGGTGAGATGTTTGTTTTATGTCATCACAATAAAATTATGTAGCTTTATAATCTGACATAGCAAATATTAATATGGGAAGTCTTTATTGTCATTGAAAAATTAATGAAAAAATATAAACTAAGAAAAAAAACTTCAAATATAGTGATGTATAAACTTAAAACTGAAGACTATTGAAATCATACTTGCGAAATAAAATCACTGGATTTTACTTTTTGTTTTCCTAAAATATGTTTTAAAACTTTTGATCAACAGTCCACTCATGAATTTATGTCTTCATGGTTTGACAACTTTAAGTAATTCCATGATTTTAAGTCCTAGCTTGCATAAAATCAGGAATCAACATTAGAAACCTGTTCCTGATTTACTGTTATTGTTGACTCTGATGCATTCTGTTACAGTGTTGGTGTTTGATTGTACCACTAACCCAAGTAAAGCGGAGGAGGTGTGGCAGGCAGCCTCGGTAGATGAGGAGGTCACTCAGCTCGCTGTCATGGCACTGGTCAGTAACCTACAGAAAAAATATACTCAGGGGTTTCTTGTTTATTCAGCATTCAAATAAATTCCTCAGTTTGTTGTAAAAATAGGACTGTAAATTTAAGGCTTTTGAGCTCCTTATAAATTATTCAAATGATACTTGTAAAATTTACTGTTAATTCTGAATAGTTGATTAGTCAATTAATTAGAATTTCAGTGAATACTAGTATTTCTTATTTCAAGGGATGATCTTGTAAATCATTATAATGAGATAATGAGTAGGAATTGGATGTTAAGCAAATGTTCTACTAGTAATTTGTTATCAGTTAGCTTATTTAGTAAAAAAAAATGCACCTGGCTCAGAAGAGCTATTAACAAATACCGGTGTATTATTACTGTATTTAGAGCTACAAGAATTTGGAAGATGAGGTTGTCAGAGAAATAGTTGTTTTTGGAGGATTAAAGAATGGACAAGTGAGTGATAGCTGATGTACTCAATATTTCATGAAAATTTGTAAAATTTATAATTATTTATAAAGAGTATGTTTGTTTCTCTTTCAACAAGCTGAGACCTATATCTTTTTAATAAAAATACTTCTTCGTACTACTGTAGGTTTCCCTTCTGGATGCTGACTGCTGTGTAATGGTGAAGAACCTCCAGGCACACGAAGGCACCATCACCTGTATGGAAGCCACCACGGATATTGACGACAGAGGGAAACAGATCCTAGAAACAAACACCACCCTCGTCACCGGTGGGGAGGAAAAGTCCCTGAAGGTGTGGTCAGTAATTGTCAAACCAGGACACTCAGGGAACAAAATTACACTGGAACCACTAATAAAGGTAACATGGCAGTATGAAGAAATAGTCGGCTCTTATACTTTTGCAGGCCTTATACAAAACATTGGGGGGGGGGCGTGATTTATTTTATATTTGGGAGTTAAAGTGAAAATGTTCTTAAAGAATACTGTAGATCACTAAATTTTCATGACACCTTATTTTCCCGAGATAGTCATTGACTCTTGATAAACGAGACAACATTTTCACAAATGGTAGTTATTGCTCTATATAATCCTAAGGAGTACTATTATATGCAAGAATTAAATTTTCACAAGCACACTGTCACGTGTAGTTACACGAAAATAAAGTTCTCGCAAATAAAAAGTAATTTACAGTTATCAAGCTCATGTATATTACAGATAATTCTTTATATTGTTTGGAGGCTAATATTTGATACTTTTCTCAACAAAGTGCAGTATAAAGTTTTCTATGTTAAAGAATTTCTATATTCACAGCAGCTAAAAGGGACCATTAAATGTTTTATCTTGACTTTGTTGTATTTTGACAGATACCCTGTGCTGGTATACCAGACCTCCTCAGTGTTTATGAGAATACTCTATGTGTCACCATCAACAGTCCTGACACTAAACTGTAAGTGATAGATCTGACATTGCAGAATCAGAGTGTAGACAGTATTGAAACATTTTTAAGAAATATCTATATGCAGCACAAACATGATTTATTACAAGTACATGTAACTACATTTTATAAAACTTGAAAACAGCCAAGTGTTGTAGAGAAAAAATAAGGAGATATAAAGTCCATTTCTTTGTTTATTCTTTTCATCAGTTTTTCATAATGTTTAATAAGGTTTTCAGTTCTTATAATAATCTCATCTTTTTACAGATATTTAAGAATGTACAGGATGGACGGCCGTGATCTGGAGAACGTGTCATCTTTACAGTTCACAGAACTTCATCACGCCCAGGACGAGGAACACACACAGAGGGTAACCTTGTCATGTATCCTGCATTTAGATTGTTGCTTATAAAACAGGCACATTATTTCATATTTGAAAAAGGTCCAAATATTACATTGTACTTTATATGCTTATGACATTAGATTCAGTATAGATTGTGAGTCTGCAAACAGTTTATACAGCAAAACTTGTTTAGTACGAACACGGATATAGCGAATTCATGGATATAGCGAATTTATTTTGGATCCCCAGCTATATAAATTCAACAAATTCCTCATTTGGATATAACAAATTACGGATATAACGAAGTTATTTCATAGGTCCCAGTGACTTCGTTATAAGCGAGTTTCACTGTAATTATTTCATAAATTTTTTCAAGTCATTTTGAAGTTATGATCATATAAAACTTTGTTGCTCAGATTTCTGTCTAAGTTTTTATGCCTGTGATTGACATTGTATAATCAACTTTCAGATGACGGCACTAGACAAATGTCCTCTGTTGGGACTGTTTGCTACTGCCAGTGAAGATGGCTATATCAAGGTAAGCATCTTTATTATACAAACCACTTTCTAGATGGTGCTCTGAGATTGAAATTAAGGGGTGCATAGGTCTTTGTCTGTATGTTTCACTTTCTGGAGGTTTAATTTAGAATTGATAATCACAGAAACCTGAGGTTTCATATTTTTAAGTGTAGGTGACCATTTCAACGTCAATTAGATTGTAGAAAAAAATAAAAAATAAAAAAATATATGCCCTTAACTATTTTGTATATGATGTTACTATCATCGTATATAGTATTTCATATTGTTGTCCTGTTACAGGTGTGGAATCGACACAATCAGCTGGTCAGGGAAATGTATTTCGGGGAGCCTCTCTATGGTCTCTGTTTTGCCAATGCTCGAGGGGATCTCCTTGTAGGATTTCAGAGCCATGTCTGGTGAGTGATGTTTGATAAGTTTTCTGGTTCAGATCCTTTGTCATGAAGTGAATTTGAAGTAATAGGAAACTCTGAATGAGTTAGATAATATCTTGCTCTGTTTACTCAACTTGTGCGACCAGCAGAAATCTTCAATTGCCTCTTCGGATGCTTTAGTTTTAGCAGAAATGTGTTTGTTGGCAATATAGAAAAGAAAATAATGCAGCTAAATGAAAAAAAAATCTGTACTAGAAACATTTCAGAGACTTGCAATAAATCTTTTGTGAGCCTGCAGGTATATTGCTAAAAATCAATAGACATTGGTAATCTGTTACATCACTTACAACAAGCTGATTTATTCCTTCACTGCCCCCTCTGATGTCTCAGGAAAACACTGGATATAGATCAGTGAAAGGTTTAATTGGTGATGGATTTTGTTTAATGAATAAATGCATGGCTGCTGGGTCTGTGGCAAATTATAATACGGGTAAATTTTATCACCACATTATATTCTGAGCATCATTTGATGTTGACAGTAAGTATATAGTAATTAGAATGGCTGTTTGAATTTTTTCAAGAGATGTCAGATTTCTTCGAGAGATGTCTGAGATTTTCTTCGAAAACATTAGATTCTGTAGTACATGTACTAAATTTTAAATGTTGCTTTGTATAGATTTATTTACAAATTCAGTGATTATGCTTAAGCAATGTAATTTTATTTATTTTTTTCTGTTGCCTAGAATCATCTACCTGATATTTAAAAGATTTTATTTGGTAATTAAAGTAGACATTGGTTACCTTAATTCCTTGTAGAAAGTTTAAAGAATTAACATTTTTTTATGGTTACCAATTTGCCTTCTGCATTAAGTCACATTTTTATTAGAATGTAAAATTTAACTGTTCATGAAAAAAATTTTCTTTCAAATGCAGACAGCTTTTATTGATAGTTAACTTTTCTAATTTATTATGAAGGGAAAAAAAAAGAGAAGGAGGGGGGGCATGGAGTGGAAGATTCATTTTTCATGAACACCCTTAGTGAATAGGGTCAACAGAATACTTTCTTCTTATGTATATCTAGCATCTATTAATCAGATCTATCAATAAAATATGTAGCTATGAGTTTTTGTAAGTTAAAGTTGAGTAATTAGCTTTATTACATAGTGGCATTGCATGAAGATCTTTATCACCGGTATCATATTACAGACTTTAATCTATGATGGAATAACAAGATTACAAATACACATCCTTAAGTTTTGTCTTTGATCAATTAATTAATTTGTTTTGCTCGTGGGGACCCTATAAAATATTTTTCAGATTTTGATAAGAAGGGTTGGGTATCCTCATTTTAAACATTGGCCTTTAATTGATATACTTTGTAAATAGATTAACTAGAACAATATGTCATTCAACAATGCTAGAATCATTTGTTTTTTGGGGGAGATATTTTGTTTATGAAGAGGTACTTTGGAATTTTTTCTCTAGCAAAAAGGTTTAGAACAATTTTTGAAAGTAAGTATTGTAGTTCAAATATTTTGTCTGAATGAGTTCATTTTTTTTTTTTTAATTAGTTTATGATGTTGGGTAGAATTCTTTTATCAATGTTCCATAGCTGTATTAATAATATTTGATTTCAACCATACACTATTAATGTAGCATTTATGCTTAATCTATGGAAGATTTGCATTACCTATGTGCATGTACTGTATTTAATAAATAACTTGATTTAGTACATTTGTATATAATTTTCAACATCAACATATTCTTTCATATCTTTTCTATTTTAAGCTTAATTCCACTGACCAACTTCTTCCCACAAAATTATCTGGAGCTTATTTCACTGCAAGAATTCAAGGTAAGCTATTCTTACTATCAAAAAATATTAATCTTGAAGACAATTTCTTTGGTAAGAATTTAGATAATGACTTCCCATTTATTGTAGGACGATTTGAGGGAACCACCAATACCATACAGTTCAAAGGTCAAATCATGGTAAGATTCATTTTTCAAAACTTTAAGCATGTAGAAAATCAAATTATTTGCCATCTTACAAACATTTTTTATTCATAATATTACTTATTAGAGATCAGGATGCAAAATTACAACAAGCTTCATTGACACTAGAATTTTAAAATGATCAAAATTTATAATTTAAATTAAAAAAATTTGTACCAATAACAATTCTACCAATCAATTTAATCAATAGCTGTAGAGTTTGTTTTGGGATGTTGATTATAATTCATTGCTTATGGATTTAAGCTTAGAAATTTACCTTTTTGCTGAATTTTTCATAAAATTGATATACTAAAGTTTTAACAAACTTGACCTTTGGTCCATCTTGAACCATGCCAGATTTAAATGAATTTAATTGTTTCAGAATTGCAAGACTTGTAACCATATCAGTTACAATGTACACATAAAATACTAATAAAAATAGATTTTCCTGACAATGTTATCCACTATATACATGTATATCAGGTTTGACCCAAGCAAGCTTCCGACCTTCAGCACGACCTTGTCTATCCGGAATCAGGAGAAGAAGGACCCGGATATTGACCAGGATATTCTGGAGGACATCGAGGATCACAGTGATTCCGAGGACAGCCTCCTCGACTCCCCCACCTACAAAAACTACCGCCTCCCAAAGTCCAAACTCAACGTCCAGGAGGAAAACCTGCTTAAAGAACTGGAAAGGAAGAGGAAGTCTGTTGTCGAACCTGGTAAAATGACCAATGAATTATAGAAATTTATACAGATTTAGTTATTATTTGTGCTTAATTTACATAAATATATTTCAAACTCAGGATGTTTTTCCAAATGTAATATTTGAGCATAGGGATTTTTAAAAAAAAAGTTTATTTATTAGCTGTTTTTGTCAAATCAGCAATTTTAATTCTTAATTTAAGAAATAGTGTTTTAATTGTTATTTCTGTGCATAATTTTCAGATGTGATGCAATACACAGATTTTACTGATATTTTCAATGATTTATACAAAGCTGAGGAAAGTCCGCAACCTACAGATGTCGAGGAAGGTATCATACAATTATTGATATGGATTTCATTATTTGTCACTCTTGCTTCCCTTTTAATTTCAACAATTTTAAGGTTTGAATTCAAGAATTATTTAAATGTTTACAAATACGGTGTATTTAAAAAAATAGTTTAAAAATTGTTTTGTCTGATTGGGAACAAGGATTGGATAATTAAGAACATCTATTTCAGTGTATTTTTAGGTGGTAAGTTGTGCATGTAAATAATTTATTTGGTCATTTTCCCCAGCTACCTTCTCTTTAGTGCTAATTACTCTTTTTATTTCAAAATGCAAATTTCAAAGTAAGAAAACCAATTTTTACCCTGTATAGATTATTTGAAGTATGCTCATATAAATGTATGTGTAAATAATACATGCATGTACGTAGAAAGGCTCTCATAACACTTTTGTTTATTACAAGTTAAGCTTTCTGCATGTAATTGTAGATTAGAGAACAGAATTGCATGACACCATTGACTTAGCATGCATGATGATGTATTTTTCTATACAATGGCTGTTCAAATAGTTTGTTGTTTCCACAATGTTTGTTGTGCAAAATCAAAGTAAAATTTGTTGGGTTTTGATTGTTTGCATGAACTCAGATTTTATTTTTTTTTTATTTAAAAAAAAAAGCTACTGTAGAAGCACTTTTTTCTGCGTGGTATTAATTTTCGCTATGTATGCGGTCACAAATTTTCCGCGGAAATTAATCCATGCGTACTTAATATAAATGTAAGGCATATGGTGCCAATGAAAGGTCAACATTACCGCTACATTGCCAAAAATTTCAACTCATTACCGCTACATTTTTTCAGATTTTCGACCGATCATTACCGCTACATTTTTCCTGCCAAAAACAACTCATTACCGCTACATATTGAACCAGCCCAAAACAACTCATTACCGCTACATATTGAACCAGCCCAAAACAACTCATTACCGCTACATATCGATTTAGCCAGGTATATATCATGGTTCGGTTTATGAGTTCTAAACAACAAAATTCACTCATTATATCTAATCAAAATGAGTATATTTATATAAAAAACTCTGCAGTCCAAATTTAATTATTTAGCGTCATCTGAACATATGACCACAATTGAGAAGTTTGTTACAAATCGAGGGAATGCCGGCTTACTTATCGATGGTTATAAATTTAGAAAACAACAATATATCAAGCAAATAGCTTTTAAGGCTTTAGGGCTTTAGCGATAATGTTAAAAAACATTTGACAAAACTTAGAATTTTATCTATGAACAGTGCTTGATTTTAATTTTTTTTGTGTTTTATGAATCAAAATTGATTTTAATAACAATAAAAAAACATCCTGCTCAAAGTTCTACTTTCACCTCCCCGTGGTGAGCAGGGGAAACGGGTCTTATTCATTTAAAGGTTGTACTGTACACGCATATGTGGCTGGCTAACGAAAGAGACAATGTAGCGATAATGTATACTTTTTTATGTAGCGGTAATGTAAGGTTTTTAGCTCACCTGAGCCGAAGGCTCAAGTGAGCTTTTCTGATCACATTTTGTCCGTCGTCTGTCCGTCCGTCCGTCCGTCTGTCTAGCTGTCTGTCTGTCCGTCCGTCCGTCTGTAAACTTTTCACGTTTTCAACTTCTTCTCAAGAACCACTGGGCCAATTTTAACCAAACTTGGTTTAAAGCATCCATGGGTGAAGGGGAATTTAAATTGTAAAAATGAAGGGCCAAGTCCCCTCACAAGGGGAGATAATCAAGAAAAGACAAAAATAGGGTGGGGTCATTAAAAAATCTTCTTCTCAAGAACCACTGGGCCAGAAAAGCTGAAACTTATGTGGAAGCATCCTGGGGTAGTGTAGATTCTAAATTGTTCAAATCATGACCCCCGGGGGTTGGGCGGGGCCACAATGGGGAATCCAAGTTTTACATAGAAATATATAGGAAAAATCTTTTAAAATCTTCTTCTCAAGAACCACTGGGCCAGAAAAGCTGAAACTTACGTGGAAGCATCCTGGGGTAGTGTAGATACTAAATTGTTCAAATCATGACCCCCGGGGGTTGGGCGGGGCCACAATGGGGAATCCAAGTTTTACATAGAAATATATAGGAAAAATCTTTAAAAATCTTCTTATCAAGAACCACTGGGCCAGAAAAGCTGAAACTTATGTGGAAGCATCCTGGGGTAGTGTAGATTTCAAATTGTCTAAATTATGATTAGTGGGGTAGGGTGGGGTTACAATATGTATTACAAGGGGATAACCTGGTAAAGAACAGAATGGTCAAAGCTTCTCAGGTGAGCGATGTGGCCCTTGGGCCTCTTGTTTATAGTGGTAATGACTATGTAGCGGTAATGAAAATTTTGAAAATGTAGCGGTAATGATACGCACCCGTCCCAAACAAGAAAATCCGCATAATTATCTACCCGCGGATTAAACAGAAATTCAGATTCCGTGGAATTATGATCCCGTGGAAAAAAGTACATCTACAGTATTTTTATTGGGTCCTGGCTTGAAATATTCTTAGCGTTGTATTCAATGGGTTGCATTTTCTTTTTGAAAAATAAAAGCTTGAAAAAAAATTAATGTGAAGTTTGTAGAATGGTTGGTATCATTCCCTGTTGTCAATATTTTCGGTTATTAAAGGAAAGATGGAGGAAAAATATGTATCATGAAAAATAAATGCTCATCAGTACTAGTGTTGCTAACATGAAAAAAACAAATAACATGTCCACAACCATTTTGGACAGCCCTTTCACATTTCTTCTTTATAGTATATTTTCTCAAATTTGAAGACTTGGAGCATTGGGATGTTGTCTTTCCTTTTATCAAATTTTATTACCACAATAATACTAACTGTACAGGGTATAAACTTCATTTATGGATAGGCCATATTTCCCAAAAAGTGATCAATTTTGATTTTGTCATCATATAGGGATATTTTTCATATTTTTGTTCTCTTTTTATTTTCTCGTAAAAAAAAATTCTGTTCTCAGTCAGAATTGACTTTTAACAAATCATGTATTTTGGAGCTATTAGAATCTGTATAACATATTTTGTAGGCTTTGAATCAGACATAGAAGAAACACCAAGAACAAAGAAGTCCAAAAAAGAGAAAAGAAGTAAGTACTAAATATTCCTCTGTTTTTCTGTGGTCTAAAAGCATGATTTCAATAGAATAATGGTACATAATTATCTAATGAGAATATGCTCTTAAAGATATAGCATTTATGTGTTTGAAAATCAAAGATGACTTGTTGTGTTGCAGGAAAGAGTATGTCTTCCATTCCAAACATCCATCTACTGAGTCCATTTGAGCAGGCCCTCCTAAAGAGGAAGCCAATAATTGCACTGGATGGTAAGACACTATTATATAGACTATAAATCTAAGTCTTATATGAAATAATAACTGTAGAGTAAGTGGGATCATTATTTAACTTTGTTATTTTCGTTGATTAGGGTATATACCAAACTCTGTGATCAGAAAACAGCTGAGTTATCGTCCCCCCACCCCACCACAGCCACAGAAACGAAAGGATGTCTGGAGACCTAAACCAGTAAGTCAAATGTTATTGATTTGGACTTTGTATTATGAATTCAAAAATTATATGGATGTAGAAGTTACGGATATGTATATAGGAAGGGGCCAAAAATTTTGGAGACCAAAATGGAACTGTTTTGTCATAAGAACAATTTTTTATTGAAACAACCATTTACCATTGCTTTGTAGAAATAAAAGCAATTAATGCTATGATATGTAAGTTAAAAACTCTTTTGACAAGCTATCTGATTCTTTGCATGCAGGTTCCAAAGCCAATGCCAAAGAAAGAGGTGGAAGAAGAGGAAGTCATGGATTTATATGAGGTAACAATGTCACAGGATATTGTGTTATTGCGTCCGAGAGGTTTATACAGAGTATCAAAGTTACTTGCGATTTTATCTGAGGTGTACAGGTTCAAAAGGAAATTCAAAACAGCTGGAATTGTGTCAAAGATTTTACTTTCTTATGAAAAAGGGCCACTAGCTATCACAAGTTATAAGACCCGTAGAATAAAATAATATTTAGGGCTGGGCAATTGTACTTAATACTTTGGTTCTGAAATATTATTCATCAGAATGGTCGTATTAGCATTTGATAAGGATAGCCAGCATAGTATTTGACCAATCACCAAACTCTGGACAAAATCTTTTAAGAGATCCATTAAATACACTGATTAATTTTTTTTTGGGGGGGGGGGGGGGGAGATTAGAATTTATGGATGATCAAGTTGCCATACATATTGCTGAGGTGATTTTAGAAATTGATTAATTTGCTGGTTCAGTGTTGATACAGATATTTTCTGATGACTTAACTAGGATTAGTAATTCACTAAAGAAGTCAGTGTCAGAATTTGTATACAATTTTAGCACTGTACTGTAAATTTGTTAAAAATAGAAGCAGTTATTCTGGTGAGTGTTGTGATCCCTGAGCATCAAGTTGATGCATACTGTTAAGTTTGGCTAGTTTTCGTAGCTGGAAGTTGAGTTTAGATTTGATTGGCTAGTTTCTGTATCTGGCACACTTGTACAGGTTTGATTGGATAGCTACTGTAGCTGGCAGATTTTGTACACATTTGATTGGCTTGTTTCTATAGCTGGCACACTTGTACAAATTTGATTAGTTAGTTTCTGAAGCTGATAGATTTGTACACATTTGATTGGCTTGTTTCTATAGCTGGCACACTTGTACAAATTTGATTAGTTAGTTTCTGAAGCTGATAGATTTGTACACATTTGATTGGCTTGTTTCTATAGCTGGCCCGCAGGTACAGATTTGATGCAGGAGAGTCAGACAATGAAAGTGAGGCTGATGAACCAATAGTAGAACGTCCCTGTAACCGTGGCAGGAACAAAAAAAGCAAGAAGGTGAAGAAGAAGGTGGTAGATGACTGGAGTGATGGAAGCGATGATGACGATGAGGACGAAGAAGTCATCGATGACTTAATGGAGGATGACTCGGGCGTAGAAATGGCCGAGTCACTGGTAGGGAGTCAGTTCTCTCTGCTTGCTTCTGGCAAACCGCTTCAGGTAGATATGGTAGTTATGCTCTGACTCACCCGGTGAACCGTGTCCTGTCTGTGTCCACCACACGCTTGCTGCTTCTGTTGCCTGTGTTGTGTAGAACTGTTGGTGTTGTATTGTGTCCTACAAAGCACCTGTGCAATGTGATGTTGAATGGTGAACTAACTGTTTGTTTTATTTCTAACTTCTTGATTTCAGTTTGATTGTTTTATAATTACATGTACATTCATTATAAGGTAATTCTTCTTCATGCATTATGTTTATGCTAATCTCGCATTCTGTAATAAAACTGATATTGTGGGCTTCTTTGTTTCTTTGCCATTACATATATTATGTGTTGCATTATAAGGGAACTAACTCTTGCTTTCCTTACTCACAGTTTGATTTCTGTTCTAGTTATACAATTTCAGTGTGTTCTGATCTGTACCTGTTACACAGTGTAAAATTTATCCCAAGACTAACTCTTAAAAAAAAATGTATTCAACGTTTTAAAATAAGATTTATTGAGTAATTGAAATGATGATGATTTGATTAAATACTCTTGATCACAATGCTTTTCATGTAAACACACCCTTTGTTAAATTAAAAAAAAATGACATATCTGTACTTATGAGCAGAAGCCATTAGTGTGGGGAGAACCAGAGCCCAGCACAAAGAAGTCTATCCTCTCTCCATGGAAGAAGATGACATCTATGGTCCGTACGACGTCCAATCTGTCCTCCACCTCCTCCAAACGAGCATACAAACCTCCCAGTCACCGGTCAACACCCAACACTCCTACCAAATACGAACGTAAGTTGTTAAAATATATTTTCTAACAACATGTTCAATATTTAGTATACATGTATTAGAATTATGTGGGGATGAACTCCTAAAAAACCTTCCTCCTCTGAACAGTGAGGCCATGCTTAATACCCAAGTACTTATATAAATTCCTGTGTTTTAAAAAAAAATCCCAATGAAATGACAAAGGTTATATAAGGACTTCCTATTTGGTCACAAGAGCAATTTAATAATATATTAGACATCCCTTTTGGTAAAAAGAGATTGACCTGATTTTTTTTCAGCTACCGGAAATACATACAAATTGTGTAAAATATTTCTGTCATAAAAAATACTAATTATACATGTACATGTACGAGCAAATTATTTTTTCTACAGTTCCTAGCATTGTCAAGCACCAGCATCAACATCAGCATTTTGGTAAATTTAAGACTGTTATTGGTGTATTGTTTTTGTTGGTATTGTATATTGTCAGGCTAAAGCCGGCTTTGAATTTTTAGCTCACCTGAGTTTTTATGATCACATGACTGGCTTTCATCTCTTCATCATCTGTCTCTTAACTTTGAAGAATTTCAACTCCTCAAGAACCACTGGCAATTTTGTAATAAAGCATCCTTAATTGGGTGGAGGGGATTCAAGTTTGTACAAATGAAGGGCCATTCTCTCTTTCAATGGGAGATAATTAACACTCAACGTAATGTAATTTTAATAGAATCTGTAAAAAACCTTCTTTTAAGGATATCCGATCCTCAGATAGGAAAGATAACTCCAAAAATTAATATTTATTTTAAAAAGCATCAATATGAGGCTTGAAAAAAAACTTTTTGTGCAATAATTTTCATTTTATTCATCTTTATATTATGGAAGGTTTATGGAAGTCTTTGAAAAGGTCTTTAAAAAGTTTACATTTGTACCCCCATTTTCCAATCTACTGAAGATCATTGTGAAACAACCAATTCATAAAATATTTATACCCCATAAAAGGAAAAGAATAGATACAGTTTTAGAGATGTCAGAGTTTCTTGAATAGAGCCTTAGATACCAATGCTTATCAGCATGATGTGAAATTAGAAGAGATTTGTGATGTCTTGAAATGATAGCACAGCATTTTACACGATGAATAATTGTATAAAGCATGAAGAAAATAGAAGACCTGGAATACCAAATAGGTATAATATTCATGACAATTTCTCTGAATGCCTGGATACCTATTGTTTTTTAACCTAAAATATATTTATTGATCAATTTGCAATTAGAAAATGTCTAACTGGTATTCCTATTCGCTTTTTTGAATATATATTGAAAATTTTCCCTACATACATACATTATGATAAACATTCATGTTTAACTTTAAATAAATACCGTGGGTAAATGTACATTACATTGTGGATTCAGAGATGTTATTATGAGTATTTTTGATTACTTAACTGCTAATTTTATGAACCTGAGGATCGGACTACCTTAAAAAAGGCTTAGCCAAAAAACATAAAAGGATATTTAAAATTATGTCCCCAGAAGATAGGGTGGGGCCACAATGGGTGATCAATGTTTTACATAGGAAAATATAAAAATGGGGGGGGGTGCTGATGAAGAACAGCAGGGCTATAGTGGCTCATGTTGTGTATTGTGGTTCATGGACTTTTGTTTCTCATTGGAAACAGTTAACACAAAAGCATCACTTGATTCTATTTTACACAATTATGTTCTTAGGAGATCATTTCACTTCACATCACACAGTCAGTATTTTGGTGCCTAAATCTAAGATATGCAATTTCAGTTATTTAAAAATTGTTTACTCAGTTTTAAAAGATAAAAAAATTTGCATATAATTGAAAATTATTTGGAAGAGACACATTGAATGTTTTTTTGTGCTTTGCATGCCATATTTGTAATGCTTAGGTTTTTCCAAATCAGTATATAAGTGAGTCTTTTGATTTTGTATTGCATTTTGTCTGTATGTAAAGCTTTCCAACACATTTATACATGTTGCAAATCACAAATTTAAGTTAGATATTTAATTGGTTAACAAACTTGGTTTTGACGGAGGAAAAAAAGTAGTTAAACAGAATTTAAAATGGTATTTATTCAGTAGCATTAAACATATAAAGAAAACAAAAAAAAATTGTCTTTTTAAGAATTTCATAAGAAAAAGCAATTCATTGTGGAAAAAAAATGGCTGTGATTGATTTTTTTTCTGAATGCATATATTTTTCAGTGAAGTCCAAGGCGTTTGACTTTGGGAATGTTTTTGATATCAAAGGACCCCACCCTAAATCAGGGGGCCCAGGGAGTCGTGAGAGGACCAAGTCCTTCAGACTGTCAAACATGGTGGTCGACGAAGACTCCACTGATGTCAGATTTAAGGTGAGGGTTATTCAAATTAAATAAGTGCATGTACCCTATAGCTTTTAAATCTAGCTTCTATATAAAAGGCAAGAGAGTCAATCTCAGAAACTGTTATTTTTTGCCCAAGTGCATGGCTGTTTGTATAGAATGTTCTTTCCTTTATAAAATGTTTGCATTAGGCCAAAATAAAAAATACCTTTGTTTCCCCTAACGTGACCGACCCAATTAAAACATGCCGACTGAAAAGTTTTTTTGCCAAGATCATTCAGATTTTTTTTTTTTAGTTTATCAACTTTTACAAAATACAATTTCATCAAAATGCGTTTTTATTAGAATGGCCGATTTTGTTCTGCTGTGTTTTTCAAGCATTTGTTGGAAACAAAACAGTGCCCGCTGATTTTGTTCTGCTGTGCTTTTCAAGCATTTGTTGGAAACAAAACAGTGCCCACAACCACATGCAATCACAGAGTAATTTGTGTTATAAAACAACGGAGACGTATCAACCTTATGCCTTTAGCTTATTAGAATCCTACACTCTTGAACCATTTTGTTAATAAAATATATAGCTAATTTAAAAGTTAAAAGTATTTCGGTGGTTTTTAGCTCTTCTGGTCAGAGACCAGCAGAGCTTATGCGATGGTAATGGCTCCGTTGTCCGTCCGTCTGTCTGTAAAAAAATTTTGACAATTTTCTCCTACAGTTTTGGTCTGATTTCAATATAATTTGGCACATAAGTAGACTACACTAAGATACATAATTCTCTATACCAGTTTTTGATTTCGATGAACAGTGTTGCCGTGGTTACTAAAATAGAATTTTCTATGAAATACTTTTAAAATGCTACTCCTACAGTTTTGGTTTGATTTCAATATATAAGTTGGCACACAAGTAGACTACACTGAGAGACACGATGATCAGATTTGTGTTTTTTGTTTTTGATGAACGATGTTGCCATGGTTACTAAAATTGAAAATTCTGTAAAATTTTATTAAAAGCTACTCCTTCAGTTGTAGTCTTATTACAATCTTGCCACAAAAAGAGACTTAATAAAGGATCATTATTCTGTTTATTGCTTATGTAAAATTTTATGTCCCAACTGCTACTTTTCTCTTCCGTTATTAGAAGTACAAACCAGTAGAGCTACAGTCTCGACAGAGACTTCTGGTTATCAACTTGTCTTTTAAAATCAAGGAACGGATTAAGCATGGTAAGGCCTGTCTCATTAGCAGACAAGCTAGGGGCTGCAAATTTACACCTATACTCACACTCTCAGGGCCATTGAGCAGTGAAGGATCTTTTTAGTGCCGCCAACACCTTCTGTGACATGGAACCTTGGTTTACCGTCTTTGCGTCCTGCAATGGATTTGAATATGGGGCCTCGGTTAATAAGGTCTCACCCGAAGGTCCCGTAGTGGATTTGAACCCGAGACGTAAGGATCAGCTCCCTACTTCTCGACTCTAGAGCAGACGCTCTAACCACTGCGCCATGCTGGCGAACACAGTTTAAGTGTATTTTTCTTCACTTTGGTTCTTGAAGTTTTGTTGCTTCTTTAAATTGCTTAAAACTTTTGAGAATTGTTGGGATGACAACATCTGATCATTTGCCAGGTGAAGGGCTCCAATCTTAGACTTACAAGTACTCTGCAATATTTACATGTACCACTGAGCAGTGAGGGGTCTCTTGTGCCAGCATATATTTCGACACTGTATGGACCTAAGTTTTTACGGTCAATGCTATTTACTTTATTGTCCGAAGATCCCCAATGTGTGATAATTTACTCTATTTAATTTCAATAAATTTACACTGGCGTGAGCTACTTCACAAGCTCAAATGAATGATATTTATGAATTTATTTATCTTAAATTTTGCTTTTAAACGACATTGGTACACTGTATGATATGCTGTTTAAATTTTTTTTATGTACTTTTCTTATTTATAAAGGTATTATTCTATAAATTTCACAGTGAATTTTCAAAGTTGCTGTCAGAAAAAAAAAATTATTTACCTACTACCTACCCAACTTGAGAATTTAGGGTCGGTTTAGGGGAAACAAAGATATTTTTGATGATGGCTTTATACACTTTGTTTAATTTTTGAATTTACAATAAAAACAAACGTCAAAATTGAGGGCTATAATGAGTTTTGACTCTATGCAGTTTATGATTTAATATGCTGTGAATGCCATTGATTAGGAAGATAAATGCTGATTGTAATAATGAAAATTTAAAATCAATGGGAATAATTGTAGGAGAAGGAAAACAGGAAGAAGGTGATACAGGTCAATGATATGGAGGTGATGCACAAACTGATGAAGGAGGACTTTTTCCGTGATCTGAAGGGGACTCCGTCGTACGAGTCGATTCTCCAGCAGCTACTGACCATGCTGGACACAGACGACGCGGACCTCCACGGAAAAGTCTGTAACTACATCCTGGAAATCCATGAGTAAGTACAAACGTGTTGGGTGAAATTATACCCCAAAAAATAAAATTACAAAGTTTGCCCTAGGTTTTTCTTGCATCTTTAACTTCCATTTTAATTTCTGAAAATGTCACTGTAGCATACTGAAATTTGGGTTATATTATAAAATTGAAAAAGGAGATGGAATTCATGAAATGAACATAAAAAGAACAGAACATAAAGAGGGGTGTATTTTTTTTTTAAGGAAATTAATTTCAAATTTTCCACATTTCAGAGATGTTGGTATATCAGATGTGTACCTAGACAGGATTATCAATAAACTATCCAATCAGCTGACTTCAGGGAATATCCAAACATCCATACGGAAAAATGGCCTGTCTGCTTTATCAGTCATCGGAAAGAGTCGACAGGATGTCGTAGCTACCATTCTACCCCGACTCATCGACAGTTCGGTAATTAACTACAGTTTACCTAAAGACTGACTTAAACGAATTCTGTAAATCAATATGTAATTCCTCTACTTCCAATGTAATCAGTATAATCAATGAAGATATTGGATTTTCGACAGAGAAATTACTATGCATCTTTGTAAGACTGTAGAGGTAGAGCAGATTGTACCTTAGATGAGAAGACATTGTGCTTGAAAACCCTGTGTTCTGGGCTCTAATTTTGTAATCCCAACTTAAATAACACCCAGCTTTAGAATTATCAGGTCAAAATCAATATTTGGACAGATTCATGGTACATGTATTATGCTAAAACTTTTATTTCTGTATCGAACTTTATAAGTAATTGGGAAAACTGTGTATTCTACTTTTTATCTTCCACTGTAAGTATTTTTTTATTTCATTGTCTTCATATTTAACCACTGAGAGTAGTGAATCGTCAGTTCAGAGGATAAAATTTTAAAAACCTGTTAAAGATTCAATACATCTTTTATTAGAATCAGTCTTCATGGTGCTTCATGATAAATGTTTTTTCCCAACGGAAGAAAATCTTTATTAGTTAAAATATTAAAACCATTTGTCAAAATACTTCACATATAAGAGATTTAAATACTTAAAGAATACAGAAATTTTTATCTTTTATTGGTATATTAAAGAGATGAATTGTTGTAATAAAACCATTGGTAAACAATAAATTTTTAAGACATTCATGGATTTAAAGTAATTCCTAGGTGATTTATTTTAAGGATGATCACAGGGACAATGGAAAGTTAGGAATAGTAGAAAGTCCACTGTCTTCTTTTCTGTTGAAGATTTTATCAACTGCTGTGAAACTTGTGAATTCATTTCTATTAATGTATAAATGGTGATATATGATTAACTATAATCTAGCATTGAAACCTTAACTAGGAAAGATTCAGTTTTTATGCCTTTGGTTAAAAGATTTTAAATTAATTTTTGTTTGAATTATCTGAGACGTCTTCCTTTATCCGACCGCAGACTGACATCCGAGAGGAAGCCGCGGAGGCCTTAGCAGCTCTCACAGGAGTGACGAACAAGACAGAGTTGTGGAACTTGATGGAGGAGATGGGCCTCCAGAAGACGTACAGCAGTAAGGAGGATGAGGAGGAGGCGCTGAAGGCCCTCGCGATGAGGCTGGACGTCCCCTACCGCCCGGACAGCTTCACTGACTGGATCGGGGACTGGATGGATGATATGCAGAGTCCCGCCATGTACGACGTGGAAGATGATCTACAGGTGAGTGAAACGGACTTAAGATATTAGATATTATTTAGTTAAAGATAGTGTAAAAGATTTTTTTTAAAAAGGGGGGGGTCATGAAAAGTAGGAAATCATTTAATGGGCTTCATTAAAAAAATTGCATTTGTTACAAGGGGTATTTACGAGTCTGGATATGAGAAACTTTACTGATACAATTACATTACTTTATTGTTTAAAATTCTGTCTAATATCAATATATTAAGAGCACCTGTTGGTAGTCAGGTATCTTATTATGAATTTAGAAGGATATTTTTGAATGAAATGTATCAACTGATGTATTATTATAATTTTTCTTGTACAGCTGAATGATATAGAGAAGGCCTGGGGTGGCAGAGAGAAGAGATGGAAACCTGAGTCCTTATACTTATCAGAATCTGTCAGCAGAGCTTCCAACCGACTCAAAGAGTTGTCCTTTATATCTGATAAATCTCGTAAGTTAATGTTGAGCAGTTGCTTAGCAAGAAAGACAACTCTTCACATTTTGTCTTTTTACTTGGTATCCTTCATGTTGTAAAAGTAAAATTTTAGATAAAAAAGTATTTAAAAATAAGTTCTTAATAAGGGTTAAGTCTTATTCATTGAAGCCCATAAAAAATGCAGATATGAGGATAGGAATTTTAGACAGACATGAAAAATTTTTGTCAGGTGTGAGCTTTTAATTACCTGAGAATGAGTAGGGTATGCATCTGATGATAACTATGATTACAGTATTAGAGGAGGACAGGCTAAGTTTTCTAAGCTTCCAAAGTGAGGCTGAGGAGGACTCCCTCAGTGATATATCAGAAATGGAGGAGAACACAAATCCCTCCCTGGAACAACCCCCGGGGCACCTGCCAGGTGGTATTGGTGGGATCGAGCTGTGTGTAGGGAACCAGGTCTTAAGGATTCCAGAAAAACTCAGTCAGCTGCTCCAAGATACAGATCCTAAAGGCTTGTTCTCCCACATACAAAATCCAGGTACCGAGGAGTACACCAATCAGATGGCTGTGATAGAGCAGATACTGAGGGAGAATCCGGACTTCAGTCTCAGTGACCTGGAGTTTGACAGTGATCTCTCTGGTTTGACTGGGGCTGAGACTCAGGAGGAGCAAATGAGGACTGAGGATAGTCAAATGAGAACACAGGAGGGTCAAGTTAGGAGCCAGGTGGGGTATTCCTCACTACAGAATAAACTGAATGATAACAAGGAGTGGCAGAATGTAGAGAATGCCGGGGGCACCCAAGAACAGGGAGTCCAAGTGGGAAACAATTTAGAATTGACTTATGAGGAGGAAGACAGGAATCTGCAGAAGGAGGAGCGGTCAGTTGACGGTCAGGATGGGAAGGATCTTGGTAGTTATTTCACTGAATTCCAAGCCTCTGCTTCTGACAAATGCCTTACCATGCTGGATTGGAGCATATGTTTTTTTAAGCAAGTAACCTGTTGCATGAGATAATCCTACTCATTGTTCCAGTGGTGGATCTTGAAGTTGTTACATGGTTTGAAGCTTCTGCCTTTTATCTGACTTACCATTGACCAGGTGTCCAGTGCCAAGTAACTTACATCTGTGTATGGCCAGAACTGATTGATTGACTGCATGCATTTAGTTTTATAGAAAACAATACTGATTGACATCAGTGTGACTTCGCTGCTCTCTAACACAATTTGTTCTTTTGTGCTTTTACTCTTCATTTTAAGTCACTGACTTTGGTTGTTGATATTTGTTTGTTTGTAAACTTGCATGATATATGTCAGGAGAAACCTTTTAATCCTTAGTGTCATAAGTATGGCATATAGAGAGTGCCTCTTTCTTAATTCTAAAATTTTTCTTTCATCAATATTCCTTGTCTTTGGTCATCACATATTAATGAAACACACAGAATGACAAATATCCTTTAGATTAATGAACCTATTTCCTACATCAAAAGATTTATTTGTATTTCAATTTTTAGACAGAGAATGTTTTATGCTACCTTCAGTATTAACTTTGTATTTTAGGTGGTTGGACCCCAGGGACCACAACCAGAACTAGAATGGATTTCAGGAATGAACTGGAGTGAGTATTGATAAAGACATGAGCACACAATTCATAGCTTACTGGTCGTAAGGTTTAACTAGAGGATTAAAAGTTAGAAAATTAGAGCATGCCAAGGTACCCATAGATATACCATAGACTTCTTTGTTTAGGATAGGTAAAAAAAACATCTGTGCAGTTTGCTTGATTTAAAAAATGAAAAGTTTGTGGTGGATATTTATACATTTACCTTGTGGTTATCCTCTTCTGTCAGAAAGGTCTGTCTAAGATGAGTTAAGATGCTGCATCTTTTTATTTCAAAAATATTTGTCAAGCTTATTTAGGCAATATATAACTTAAAGTTTTGGTTTTGATTTTTAATCTAAGGATAAAATTAAACTTAAAATTTAGGTTTATTAGTGATTTTATACACATATTAATTATGTTATATTGTTCAAAGGTTGCCAGATTTATGTTCGTGTTTTAAGAAAAAAAATTGTCAAAAACCAAGCTAGATTACATATTTGGCATTTATTTTGGTAATGTGAAACTAATCTATATCTCTTTAAAGTGTTTTTTTTAAGACAGTAGATAAGACTGTGCATTTCACTCGAGAGACGCAGAATTTAAAATCACAATGAATATTTATAAACTATTTTGCTTTCATTGTTCTTATTAAATGTCCTCATAGCCCTCATTAGGTCACTGTAATAATCAAAGATCTACTGATCATTGATAAACACTGGCCCCATAACTTGTATGTAAGTATATAACAATTGTTTAAAATTCATTTAATATGTTAAAGAAATTCATTAAAACTAAGTTTTAGTGAAATGTATGATTATTTTAAATTGACATAAAAATAATAATTATTATGTAATAGTCATTGTAAATATTACTTTGTCATTGAACTGTTTGTCCGGGCTAACTTCTCACCAGCGTAATTATTATTAAACCTTGTTTAGTGTAGTTCTCATGTTAAAGGGTTTTGTTAAGGAGAAGCTGTCATTGTTTGGGTTGATTTTATCACAACATAACATTGAAATTCAAATTTGAATCTTTGTTACATTTTCAAATGATTCTAGATTAGATATTGTCAGCATCACCATAAGAATTATATACAACAAAGACTAAGTAATGTAAACAAAAATCGAATAAACTAGCTAAACTTAAAGATAAGTCAGAACAGAATTTAGTTGAATTCTAATAAAGTTTTTTTTTTTATGAATAATATTTATCAGCATTTAATATGCCTAATGATTTTGCAAATAATTTAATAGTAGGCTTTGGAATATTGTCCTTGCTGATGATATCCTTCAATTAGAGGCCTGAAGGACAATAAATCTCAGAGAGATCAGCTGTTTAAAGCGACGCCCCCTTCACCTTCCCTTTGTTGCTCGGACAGAAGTGTGCCAAGGATTTGGGGAAGAAATTTAAAGGATTATCTTTACCGTTAGAAATCTGACACAATATCAACATAATGGCTCTCTGATTGTCACATCTATTTGTCTTGGTGTATGTAACACGTTTTAGAGAGGTTAACGGAATAAAAAAGTATTTTGATTAGCCCACTTTTACTGATTTTGAGTAAATTTGTAGGACCAATACTTTCTTAAATCTGATAAAAGTATTTCTTTCACTCTTGTTTTCTCTTAGAACTTAAAACCACTGCGAAAATAAAAATCCTGATGCTATCTGTAAAAATAAGACTAAATCCTATACCCCATATGTAACATTACACACGGCAGACCAGAGGCCACCCCAAGAGTGGCCCCTATTACGTATTTACACAGATGTATTACTCCGATTGACAATGTCTTCAAAGCGTGTGGATTTAAACTGTGGGATTTGTTAGTCTTATGGTCTAGGAGTGATCTATGAGGGGTGATGATTGGGTTCTGATGGTATATGAGTGAGTTATGAGGGGTGATGATCGGTATTTTACGAGGATTAAGACAGGTGGGAAAGATGGATGGTAAAGAGGAGGAGGAGGAATATTTACCTGTGTTTTTTGTTAAAATGTGAGTTTTATTGGCAAGGGTCAAAGAAGTGTTTAATGCTTGTATTCTAAAAAATATTTTTGAATCTGTTTATCAGATGGACAACAGGATATTTTTTTTTCATTTTTACATGGATTGATTAGTTTGGTATAAATTTTTGTGTATTTGAATTAAAGTTTAGTCTTGTTATTTATCAATATTCAAAAAACTTTGATTCTTTATTTAGCATTTTTATGAGAAGTATCCCATTTGCACTTTAAACACTTTAAATGAAGCTATACAGAGTACTTATTTAACCAAGGCACTGTGCAATAAATGTGTTAATTTTTTTTCTCTTCAAGAAATGTGGTGGTTAATATGTGTTTCATTAAAGAAATACATATGTATTTAAATACTATGAAATCAATAATTTTCGTGGGTGTTTAATTTTATATGTTTTTTGAGATATTGAGAGACCCATAAATTTCTAACCACAACGAAATGAAAATCTCATATGCAGTACTACTATACATTTTCCGACCAAATCAAATCCCCACAAACCATTTTAAAATATTTTACAGTATGTGCATTTTCCTCATCAGAATTGTCCCATCAGAAATATACATACTGAAATTAAGGGTGATTTTAAATTCTCTGTTCTGTGTTCTTGCACACCTAATATTAATTTTTTTTATGCCCCCCTTCAAAGAAGGGAGGGCATATTGCTTTGCTGCTGTCTGTTGGTCTGTTGGTCCACTTAGTTTCCGTTCATTTTCTTCGCAACCGTTGCACATATGAAATGAAATTTGGTATACTGATAAATTACATGAATATCTAGATCAAGTTCTGTTTTGGGTACAATTGCGCCATTTTTGACAGAGTTATGCCCCTTGGACTTAGAAAAATTTCAATTATTTGCAGTTTCTGTTCACTTTCTTCGCAACCGTTGCACATACTGAAATGAAATTTAGCCTACAGATTTATCAGAGGTATATCTAGGTCAAGTTCTGTTTTGGGTATGATCACACCATTTTTAACAGAGTTATGTCTCTTGGACTTAGAAAAATTCCAATTATTTGCAGTTTCTGGTCATTTTCTTTGCAGAGATTGCACATACTGAAAAGAAATACATGTAATTCAGTATACAGATTTATCATAAAATATCTTGGTCAAGTTCTGTTTTGGGTACAATCTCGCCATTTTTGACAGATTTATGCCCTTTTGGATATAGAAAAATTCCAATTTGGGGGGAGGGGGGCATAAGTGTTTTACAAACATCTCTTGTTTTATTTAGAAACTTGAAAGAATCTGTGGACGGCCAAGGCCCCCAGTCACCAAGAAGAATCAGCCGCGGAAGGTAACGTTATGTTTGAGTCTCAAAAAGAACATAATAATACTTATACAATATCAGAGGAATGATAATATGATATTAAATATATTTTTGTCATGCATAAGAATTCACAAACAATGTAAATTACAATAATATTCCATTTTGAATGGTAGACTAATAATCAAAATTATATGTTTAAAATTTAAGTTTTAAAAAAGTTTGAAAGCTTTTCTCTAATTAGGGTTTTATAAATTTGAACAGTTTTGAATTTCAATATAACTTGGCACACAATTAGACTACACTAAGATACATAATTCTGTGTAATTTCGAAACGGTGTTGCCGTGGTTACTAAAAATTTCTGTGAAATTCTTTAAAATGCTTTCCTACAGTTTTGGTCTGATTTCAGTATAACTTGGCACACATTTAAGATACATAATTCTGTATATCGGTTTTTGATTTCGATGAACGGTGTTGCCGTGGTTACTAAAAATAGAAATTTCTGTGAAATTCTTTCAAAATGCTACTCCTCCTACAGTTTTGGTCTGATTTCAGTATAACTTGGCACACAAGTAGAATACACTAAGATACATAAATCTGTGTATCGGTTTTTGATTTTGATGAACGGTGTTGCCGTGGTTACTAAAAATAGAAATATCTGTAAAATTGTTTCAAAATGCTACTTCTTCTACAGTTTTGGTCTGATTTCAGTATAACTTGGCACACAAGTAGACTACACTAAGATACATAATTCTGTGTATTGGTTTTTGATTTCGATGAATGGTGTTGCCGTGGTTACAAAAATAGAAATTTCTGTGAAATTCTTTCAAAATGCTACACAGTTTTGGTCTGATTTCAGTATAACTTGGCACACAAGTAGAATACACTAAGATACATAATTCTGTGTATCGGTTTTTGATTTCGGTGAACGGTGTTGCCGTGGTTACTAAAAATAAAAATTTCTGTGAAATTCTTTCAAAATGCTACTCCTCCTACAGTTTTGGTCTGATTTCAGTATAACTTAGCACACAAGTAGAATACACTAAGATACATAATTCTCTGTATTGGTTTTTGATTTTGATGAACGGTGTTGCCGTGGTTAGTAGAAATTTCTGTGAAATTCTTTCAAAATGCTACTCCTCCTACAGTTTTGGTCTGATTTCAGTATAACTTGGCACACAAGTAGAATACACTAAGATACATAATTCTGTGTATCGAATTTTTATTTTAATTTTGATGAACGGTGTTGCCGTGGTTACTAAAAATAGAAATGACTGTAAAATTGTTTCAAAATGCTACTCCTCCTACAGTTTTGGTCTGATTTCAATATAACTTGGCACACAAGTAGACTACACTAAGGAGTAAGAACATAAAGAGACTTTATCAACGATCATTATTCTATTTATTGCTGTTGTAAAATTTCAAATCCCAGCTGCTTAAGTACTTTTCTTTTCCTTTGCTATAAGTTCAAACCAGTAGAGCTTCAGTCTCGACAGAGACTTCTGGTTAAAAAGGGAATCTTTATTTTATTACCAAATTTAGTGTATGTCCTCAAAACATGATTACTTTGACAATGTGGAAACATTGACATCCCTCTCCTCTTTGTTAGCTAGCAAAGTTCAATACAAGTAGGTAGTCAAAGTTTCCACTCAGGAAACGTCTCAAATAGGAAAGCTGTCAAACATTCATTCAAAGTCTTCAATATAATAATTAAATGTACAGTAGTTAATCCAGATTTTGATACAAGCATTCACTGAATCATCAGAATGTTACAGCCAAATGACACTGCAGTCTTGCTTATAAACATATACTCTAAAAATTAATTTTTCATGTATTATATACATATACTCTATAATAGATTTTTTTGAAAAGAAATGGAATGAAAAAGATTGCTAATTAAATATTGGTTTTTGTTAATGAAAAAAGATGATTACTTTGTGAAATTTGA
The DNA here is from genome assembly GCF_032062105.1 of Saccostrea cuccullata. Classification (NCBI taxonomy): domain Eukaryota; kingdom Metazoa; phylum Mollusca; class Bivalvia; order Ostreida; family Ostreidae; genus Saccostrea; species Saccostrea cuccullata. Next base: position 7,698 of record NW_026923710.1, on the reverse strand, counting down.
GCAGAATTCTCAGGTTTGGTTGGAGAAAGAGGTGTTTGCCCACTTAAATTAGAATAGAGTGTTTCCAAGCATAAGCCTAGAGGCTGATTCAATGATTGTAACCATTATACTGTATTTAAAACTTCATCTAGAGTTAGAAACATGTAAGTACTGTTTACCTACATGTCTGAATCAATGACACCATATAGGGGTACATTGATAGGGGATTTGTTAAATTGATATATGATCTCGTTAATCTACACAGGTCTGACAAAGAAGACACAATCTCCACTCAGAATGATGGGTAAAGTCTGCTCTTATAGAAGTAGCCCATGTTTCTTACTGCTTTTTTATTAACTATCTGCAATTCTTCTTGCTATAAACTGGTTTTTACCTCAAGCTATGTGTGTATAAAAGAAAGTTTAGATAGCCCCCCTTGTACATCACCGCTTCCCTTGTAATGTTTTACAAGATTTATGTGTATAGATACACAATCCATTAAATGTATCAATTTAAAGTGTTTAAATTTAACAATACTTGTATTGATGATCAGATTACAATGTTAAGTAAAAATCAATTTTACCTTTTAACACCTTTGATTGATTTGTAACAAAAATTAGGTTTACCTAAATTTCCTTTCACAATTTCTAACTTCTTGTTTTGTTCTCCAAATTTGAATAGTGGGAAAAGTTCAGAATAGAACACTGTTTTCCAAAGCTAGCTAAACATAATCTTAATTCCTTAGCTTAGTCATCTAACTATTTACCTTGCCTAATTACTTTCTACTTCAACTAATTTATTTAGGTATATATGTTACAATTAATCTGAGTGTAGTAGTTGTGGTATTTATATTATTTAACAGATTTTCTTTGTATTTGACCAAAAGCCTTCTCTCATAGCATCAAACTTTAACTCAAACATTAACCATTAGTATATAGGCCTATGTATATCTTTTATTTCATAGCTCTGGTCACAGTTACAATTCAGAAATGGAGGACTGGTAAACATTGATACAAAAATCACACACACTTGAAAAGAAAAAAAATGCACTTTTGTTTGAGGGGATATGGTGCATTATGATTTACTTTGTAATCTTCACAATTCTCTAGTTCACCTCTTTTCCCGTTCAATTTTTAATTCACTTTCAACTCAAGGGGACAACAAAGCAATTTATCGGCGGGGAGGTAATTTAGACAAAAACCTTGCATGGGTATACTAGACCCTCTAACCCAAATTTAATTTTAGTCTTGTATTTTCTCTAACTACTCAATGATTCAATTAATTCACCTCTTTGCTTTTTTTTATCAAAAAAATGCACTAGTTATTGATCATTAACTCTGCTGTATTTGTGTGGAATGACCAAAGCAGAGGGGAATAATATACTTAATTACTGTAGCTCATATTTCATCTTTTATGAAGCTAAATCTGAAATATGTATATTATGTAAGTGCTTTTGTCTCAATATCTAAGTACTTATAATCATAAAAATCAAACACAAAATCAGTTCCATTTAGATATATTTTTTTGCCTTAGCTTTCTGAGATTATACTTTTTTTAATACCTACCGATACCTGAATATTTTTGTTCTTGTTTTATTGTGAAATGATCTTATATGAAGCTAATTTAATTGGTTTTTTTTAGGTTTGACCCCCGTGACCCTCACCTGCATAGGTACTACAGGAACCAGTACAAGAGACCGGGCAGTGGTAGGCCCAGTAAGTACTCAGTACTAGAGTACTAATGTCTCATCAGTAACATTATTTTCATTATGTTTTTATTAAAATTCGTACAAGAAATCAAGAGATGCTTCTCATAATACCTTTCTATTTGAAAAGAAATAGCAATTATTGAAATATAATTAAATATCAATGAACATATTAAATGATACCACTGTGTGGCAGATTACATAGCTTATTATAATTCTATTATGTGAACCATTATTTCTGCAGTTGTTGGGAAGCGAGGAGGAGCTCTTGATCGGTTTGGAAGACTTGGAGATGTTTCTGATGTTGATGGTCACCTGAGGTCTCAGGGAGAGTTAGATTCCAGTATCACTCAGGTAAATAAACCACTATCAGTATCTCTCAGGTCAGTAAACCAATATCAGTATCACTCAGGTAAATAAACCACTGTCAGTATCTCTTAGGTAATTATTTACCACTACCAGTATCACTCAGGTAATTATTCTACCACTATCAGTATCTCTTAGGTAATTATTTACCACTATCAGTATCACTTAGGTAATTATTTACCACTCTCAAGTTTATTTGGGCGACAATCGATTATGAAAAACATCTCTTCAGTATCATCACTAATTGTAATTAGTCGGCTACCACTATCAGTATCAATCAGGTAATTATTCTACCACTATCAGTATCTCTTAGGTAATTTTTTTTACCACTATCAGTATCACTTAGGTAATTATTTACCACTATTAGTATCTCTTAGGTAATTATTTACCACTATTAGTATCACTTAGCTAATTATTTACCACTATCAGTATCACTTAGGTAATTATTTACCACTATCAGTATCTCTTAGGTAATTATTCTACCACTATCAGTATCAATCAGGTAATTATTCTACCACTATCAGTATCTCTTAGGTATTTTTTTTACCACTATCAGTATCACTTAGGTAATTATTTACCACTATCAGTATCTCTTAGGTAATTATTTACCACTGTTAGTATCACTTAGCTAATTATTTACCACTATCACTGTCACACAGGTTTTTATTGACCATTGTCAGTATCATGGGAAATTATTGACTTCTGTCACTCAGGTAATTTTTTTATCACCTTCAGTAGATAATGATTACATTTATTACTGTCCAAAATAAGGAATTCTACAGTAATTATTATATCGGTCAATGAAACAATGGTAACTGTTGCTCTGTGTAGTAGCTTGGCCTTTGGTAAATCAGCTTGATAATGCCTGTTTTGCAAGGAGTGTTGGGGTGGTCCACATAGATTGTGCTATTAGTATGCATCAGAATTATTTTTTCTTACAAATTTAGTATGTTTATTTAATGAAGAAAGTCTGTTTTTCAGCCTGAGGACATTACTACAGATTCTATGAGTGGTCAGGACTCTGGTATTGGGGGAGAACTCTCTGTGTCTACCACCTCAAGGTCAAGTAAAGGTCAACTGGTCAGTTCCCATCCCTCCTTTTTATCTACTGAGAGAAGTCAAGGACATTCAAGCAAAGGTACAAGCTGAATCTTTTTAGCTCACCTGGGCCGCAGGCTCATTAACTTTTCACATTTTCATTTTCTTCTCAAGAACCACTGAGCTTAAAGCAGGGATTCTGTAAATTACAATTACTTTGACTTTTTCTTCAATTTAATTACAATTAAATTACAGTTTCCATTAATTAATTAAATTACAATTACTTTGTAATTAATTAAATTACAAATTACATTTTTAATTTTTGATTTTTTTTCCCTTGTTGTTGTCGTTGTTGTTGTCGTGTGTCTTTGTGGTTTGAACTTTTCACATTTTCATCTTCTTCTCAGAACCACTAAACCAAATTCAACCAAACTTGCTACAAAGTATCCTTAGGTTAAAATAATTATCAAATTGAAAGGATTCAAGTTTTTTTGAAATAATTATCTCCATTGGCTTTGTCTTCTAAGGGCATGTTTTGATTGCAATTTATAGTTGTGAGGGCAATTTCCCAAGGGGAGATAATTATGACACACACATAGAGAAAAATTAATGGCATTTTAAAAAAATCTTCTTCTTTTACAAGAACCACTGGGCCAGAAAAGATGAAAGTCATGTGGAATCATCCTCAGGTAGTATAGATTCAAATTTGTTCAAATCATGACCCCCGGGGGTAGGATGGGGCCAAAATGACGGATCAAAGTTTTACATAGGAGTATATAGGAAAAATCTTTAAAAACCTTCTTCTCAAGAACCACTGGGCAAGGAAAGATGTAACTCATGTGGAATCATCCTCAGGTAGTGTAGATTCAAGTTTGTTCAAATCATGACCCCTGGGGGTAAAGTGGGGCCAAAATGGCTGATCAAAGTTTTACATAGAAAACTATAGGGAAACCTTTTAAAATCTTCTTTTCAAGTACTTCAAAGCCATTATTAGTGATATTTATATGGAATCATCCTCAGGTACTGTAGATTCTAGTTTGTTCAAATTATGACTGCCTGGGGGGTTAAAATTCAAGCCCACCCCAACCTCAGTAAACTTTTAGTTCTGATATGTGCTTTTTCCCAGCCGATGTGCTCAGGTGAGTGATGTGGTCCCTGGGCCTCTTGTTTATTTATTTCCCATCTTCATACATTTTACATGCTCTTTTTATAATTATTTTTCTTTTTACAACATACCACATATCATCCTCTTTTTGGTGAGCAGTGTTTACTCTTTAGTCTAAATAGTTTTATTGACTTGATTTGTTACAGGGGTTGGTAGGAAGCGTTCCAAGCTGTCTGATTGGAGCAGAACACAGCTGTCTCCAGTGAAATCCAGCAGTTCTCTACACAAGTCGGCCATGTCTACACCTAGATTCAGTACGTTCATTTAACTCTTCATTCTCACTTCTGTTGCTTTACTCAAGTTAAAAATGGAAACCTATAATGTGAAATGTAAAGTAAATCAAACAAAATACATGTAAATGATGTACATGTCATAAAATATGCATATGATTTGGGGATGTGATTGGCAATGGCAAAAGATTGTATTTTGTAAATTGAAGAAAATTGGATGATTCTGTGATATGAATGAAGATATAGATTACAACATATGTCCTGTCTATTTTTCAGGCAGAGATTGGCAGAAATTTTTCAACACTCCTACTGCCCAGGAAAGGAAGCGCATGGATATGGTTAAGAAAGATTTCACAGAGGGGAAAGTGAAGCATCCTGTATCAGCCACCATCAACTACATCTCTGATGACCTGCCCATGTTACCCGGAGAGGCGGGGCTCAGGTAAAATAACAGGATTTGACACTATGTTATGGTCAAGTCAACCATATATTTGCAAATGAACATTCGAATTTGTAAATAATGAAAATTTTTTAATAAGATAATTTTATGATACATGTATTCTAAGAAGAGACTGTGTCATAGAACTTGCTCATTTTTTCTTCTTTAATTTGAATGGTAGGTTACTACACAAAGTAAAGGTTGGAGAGAAAGTGGATGAAAAACATGAGCAAAGGCATCAAGTGGAAGCCATACCAGGAAAACTGAGTTCACAAACAAAGAATGAGTAAGTCAGTGTTTTGATCCAATCACAGACAAGGAATAAATTTTATAGTCTAATCACAGATTAGAGTTATCCTTTGTTCTGGTCCAATCACAGACAAGGAAGAAGTCAGTGATTTGGACCAATCACAAACAAAGAATGAAGAAGTCAGTGATCTGGACCAATCACCGACAAGGAGTAAGTCAGTGTTCTGGTTCAATCACAGTCAAGTTATATGAATGAGAGCTACTGTTTTGGACCTAATAATAATTTGTATCAAGTGCAGCACAGACAAATACATGTTTTCTATCTCATTAATGAGACATTTCATAATGTTTTAGAAACCATGGCCAGGCACAGTATGGCATCCTGAGTATGCAGTGGATCACAGACATTCCTGTTACAAACGCTCCCTATGTATCCACCCCTCGATTTCAACCTAGATCTGAGGCAGGTTCATCAATGTCTCAGGTCACAGAGAGGTCACAGGATGCTTACACGGTGAAATCCATGGGCAGAGAAACCTCACGTCTTCCAAGACTTGCTCAAAAATATTCCAAACTTAATGTATCCAGGTAATTAACATAATAAATATAAATAGAATTAAACCTACTGTAACAATTAACTGTTTTAGCAATTTTCTCTTGCATTTGATTGTAATTTGAAGTGCTCCATTTGTTTTTTCCTAATGCTTAATGTATATTTCATCAAGTGACTACCCGTTAAACAGAACTTTTGAGCATAATCTTAATTCCTATCATCCAATCTTTATAAAAAGACTACATGATAAAGTAATTCATGAGACTATTCTTTTATTTCCTGAGTATATACTGATAGTCATATATTTAGATTTAGTGATTGCTAAAAAAAAAATTTCACTGAGTATTCCACTTCAATTTGCAAATAAACCAATATTACACATTTCTATCATTAAGCAATGAAAGTCATGAAATGTACTATTATTGTATGACCTTCAAAAAATTTCTCTCAATAGATCCAGCTGCTTAATACAGGTTAAACTGTGTGTATGCCTACAAATTTTATTCTATATTTTAGCAGAGAAAAATCAAGAAGGGATACGGATGATGAGTCCTTTTATTTACCCTCAATCCCTGGTGCCTACACACCTGATTTTGTGTGGGAACACCCCCTACCACCCCCACCTCCCCGTGAATCCAGGACAAATGTAGCATCCATCAATAAACAGCAAGAAGAATACTACAAATACTATTCTTTAATAAAGCGCAACATGCAGAAATATACCTCTGTAAGTACACAGACTTATCTCCCTTTAGTTTTATGCTTTTTGTTTTTGCTTTTAATTAATTTCAAATTTTATGCCTGTCTTCCACGCGAGTAAGAAATTTAAACTTGTAAATATGAATATATGTATGTATGTAAAATAATTGTAAAAAAGATCCAATCTTTAATAATTTTGCTACTGTCTTTGGTAAAATATTATGGAATAACACATACAAGCTATTTAAAGGAGTGTTAAAAAAAAAAAAAACAATTCTTACTAAGCACCAGGCTTGTAGATATTGTTGGTCAATGTTAGCACTGTTTTACAAGTATCAAAGTCGTCATTAAATTAAATTAAATTCAGCATATTTATCAAGAAAATGTTTCTTTCCAGAATGTGCCATCACTACCCAAGGTCGACATAAAGCAAGCTATACCCACCTCTAAACTACAGAAAAGTTTAACCAAGATGTCCAAGTTATCCCGAGGTCCCAGTCTGTTCTTCCCTAGAATCACACTTAATCAGCTGATCTCCTCCACATGATGATTATAGGGCAGAGTGTGAGATTCCGTCAGACAGTTTCTTTTATGTACTTGATTTACTTCAAACGTTTACTTCCAACTTTCAGGAGACCATTTTATTTCTGTAGATCTCAGTTACATTCATTTGTTATAGTTTTTTCTTGTTCATTGTTAATGTAGCAGATTTGCATTGCTTCTGTAAATCCATTTTTTGTTGAACATCAAGAATGTGACAGAGGACTGTTGTAAAGGCTGCTTCATTCAAATTCTTGCATGTGTAAAAGAAAAGGCAGAGGGAGAACAATAGACCTATTTAGGACACTTCCTTTGAAATCTGTTTTTTAAGTTATATTTAATTATTGTTATTAAATTCTGTTTGTTGATGATTTGTCTTTTTCTTTTCCATCATCTTTGTACCATTGGTTGCAAAGTTGAAGCAATTTACCACCAAAGTAGTCAAGTAATTGATAACAAAAATTATGCAGATATCAAACAGTAGTTTGATCTCCAAAAAAAATTTGCGAACGATGCAAATCTATGACCAGGGCATAAAAGAGAGACCCCTGGAAATCCCAGAGCTGGGATCAGGTGCCAAGGAGGAGTAAGCATCCCCTGTGGACCAGTAACATCCAGCTAATACTTAATGTACCGGTTCTTGAAACACTCTAAATGGACTGCTTCTCAAGGGGCTTTAATTTTATTGTCAGTAAAACAAAAATTCCTCCCCAGTTAAGTATGTGGTTGTGATTT